>NW_022900930.1:19611066-19619838 GCF_012274545.1 Fukomys damarensis
CCCTCCTCCCCTCCCCACCTACAAGCACTTTAATTCCATTTTTACATTTTCTCATATTTTTTCCCTTTCCCTTATTCCCCTTCCTCTACCCTTCTCACTGTCCCTACATATCATAGATTATTTTCGTTAATTTTAGCTTGAAAATGTGGAGCATTGCACTGTTATTTATCATGATTATCAAGGTTTGGTTGACTTCTTAAATTTTGCAGTACAGTTAAATGTCTTATACTCCAACTGTAAACTCAGCCTAGATAATTAAAATCAAAATACTACATTTGCCTTTTTTGATGACCTAAAATTTTACGGTGTGCTTCTTTTATTTACTTCTTTTATTAATCCATTGTGAATGTTCATTTTAAAACCTGTGTTCTAAAAAATGTGCAGACTTAATATGATTTACAGTATAAAATTTGAGTAGTTCCTGTTTTCAAAGAAGTAAGGCAATATATAATAGTACAATTACTTTTCTCTGCTACAGCTGCTTATATTTGGTTCCAAGTGTGATACATATATTTAGAAAAAATAGTTACTCTCATTAAATTTCTACTAGTAGTTTATTCTTTGACTTGTCAAATAGATTTACAGTTTAATTTTGAGATTAATATTTGTCTGACAAAGAAGTAAAAGCATTAAGTAAATATATGAAAAAATGTTCCACATCACTGGTCATTCGAGAGATGCAGATGAAAACAACACTGAGATTCCACTTCAGCCTACAAAGAATGGCTGCTTTCAAGAAATCAACTAATCACAAATGTTGGCAGGGTTGTGGGGAGAAAGGAACCCTTCTCCATTGTTGGTGGAAGTGCATACTGGTGCAACCACTATGGAAATCAATATGGAGATACTTCAAAGAGCTGGGCCTAGAGGTTCCATTTGACCCAGCCATCCCTCTGCTGGGTAT
The DNA here is from genome assembly GCF_012274545.1 of Fukomys damarensis. Classification (NCBI taxonomy): domain Eukaryota; kingdom Metazoa; phylum Chordata; class Mammalia; order Rodentia; family Bathyergidae; genus Fukomys; species Fukomys damarensis. Next base: position 19,611,971 of record NW_022900930.1, read on the forward strand.
CTTTCCAAAAGAATTAAAAGAATCATACCAGAGTGATATATTGACATGCATGTTTATAGCAGCACAGTTCGTAATAGCTAAAACATGGAAACAGCTCATATGCCCATCAGTTGGAGACTGGATATAGAAGATGTGGTTTTTCTATAAAATGGAATATTACTCAGCCATAAAGAATGAGAAAATAGAGTCATTCATAGGAAAATGGATGCATATTGAGGTTATACTCTTAAGTGAAATAAATAAGTCACTCATGTATAAATGCCAAATAGTTTGTCTGGTATGAAAAACTATAATTGTACATAAGATTCTAATGATATAATTGACAATGTGTACCAGGAAGAAAAGGGCTAAATGTGTAAGGGAAGTGGGAAAGGTAGAGGAAAGGAAATAAGGGAAAAGAAAACAATATGAGAAAATGAAAAAATGGAAATAAAGTTTTTGTAAATAGAGAAGGGAGGAGGGGCTGAAGGGAGGGCAGGGACAAGGGGAAAAAATGAGAACCAAGACCTGTCATGTAGGGGTACAAGATTCCAATGATGAATGTAACTGTACTGTATACCTAAAATGTATCAATAAACTCAATGAGGAAAAAAAAGAAAAAGAAGCTGAGGCAGGAGGAGCATGAGTTCGAGGCCATTACTGGGCAACTTAGCAAGGCCTTCTCTCAAAGCAGAAAATATAAAGGTCCAGGATGTTGAGCAGCGGAAAAGAAGGGATGCAAACTCAACAGTCCAAGCAGGTTTATAGCTAAACCTGAGAGGGACCTGTCTGTGTAAGCAGAACATAGATGTCCTTGCAGGATAAATGGCTTTTTAAAAATAACATTTTCTGATGGACTTTTGAGGGGGTGGATTAGTGAAAAGCTTGTGGCTTCCTCATATGTCCTCTGGAACCTAATGACATGTTCTCTGGGGATGGCTTGTGGCCTGCTGATAGGTGCTTTGTGACCTATTGACCTGTCCTTCATGACCCAAGTAAGATGAAACCTACGTTTCTCTCTAAAAAAAAAAAAATTTGTCCATGCTAATAGACTGAAAGATTCATGAGGGCGGCATAGTGGTTTGATGTTATTCTTTACCTCACCACTGTGACCTCAAAAACTTGAAAACAATAACAACAGTGTCTGAATAAAATGAAGGCTTTAGTGGGTCCAGGAAGTTGGCTCAGTGGTGCCGCCACCTGCCTCGCAAGTGCAAGGTCCTGAGTTCAATCCCTGGTACAAAAAAATTTTAAAAAAGGAAGTCATTAATAATCATACAGTATGAAAACCTGAATTTCAGATTACACATTTGCTGGTAAAAGATCCCCAAATAAAACGGGGTAACAACCTCTTGCTGTTGCAAATAATTCTACATTGTGGCTTTTTATTAATCAGAATCAGAAAATTCAGCTTCAGAAACACTTGAGATTCTGTCACAAGTACCCAGAGGATATTCCCTGCCGGAAGTGGATACATTCTCCAACTAATGTCCATTTGTCTGTACATACTACACACCACAGAATGAAAAGGACGCAGACAGTAAATCACTTCCTGGGTATCCAAGAAACTTCTTACGTAAGCTGATAAAACAAAGGGATGATGCTTGGTGTTGTAACCAGAATTGGACAGTTTAAATCTTGACTTTTTAAACTTCATAAATACCTAAAACATCAAGTTTTCAAATATCTCTATTATTTAGAATGTCACACATTCTTTTTTACCCTTTGCTGACTGTGTTCACAATGAATCCTCCATGAATTCAGACAAATTTCAATTTGAGGTTTTGAAAATTTTTGTTTTAGATTGTGTTATTTGAACACACCCGAAGGAAATTTTTCTGTGTAGTTGAGCAACACATGCTTAATGAGCTAATTAGCTTACATTATAATTTCTCCAACAAATTTTTGTGGAATGTTAGTAGATGATGTGGTGTGTGTGTGTGTGTGTGTGTGTGTGTGTGTGTGTGTGTGATGGGGGATGATTATAAGGTCAAATATTTTTGCTAAGTGCTGAATTAAACAGGTTTTGTGTTTTAAAACTTGTTAGAGACAAATATGCTGATTCAAATTTTGAATCTTTAAGCAAGACATACTATATCTTGCAAAAAAGCGATTACAAGAATGTTATTCTATAGCATTTTTAGGGTTACTTATTCTGACAAAATATTTTATAAAGCCCCGGAGCATCCAGTAGTGATACTTTTAGTCCTGTATTAGTTTCTGATTGATGCTGCAACAATGCTCATAAAACAAGCAAATTAACTTTGCTATAGTTCTAGAAGGGGTAATTCTGAGTTAGTTTAAAAGAACTAAAATAGAGGTATTGGCAGGTCTCAATCCTGTGGGAAGTCTTAGAGGAGAATCCTTTTCTTTCCTGCTGTGTAGGCTAATTGCATTCTTTGGCTGTATCAGCTTCTGCTTTTGTCATATGTTCTTCTCTTTGCTGTAAAATTGGCAGAGAATTTCTCCTAATCATATTTGAGCTTATCTTATTAATCCTATAGTAATCTTATTTGAATTTAAATATCTTCTGAATATCTACTGTGCGTATTACTTTCACATACAATATGCCAGTTTCTCAATGCTCAAATAATTAATCATTTAATTTTAGACATAAAATGATTTCTAAAATAGCTAAATTTTAAGGAATCATATAAATGGCCTGAAACAATTCACAAAAGTGTGTGAGTGGCATGATGTACATCAAAAAATTTGGGGGTTCATGAACAGTTGAAATCTGAAGGCAAAGCTAGCAAGAGATAACAGTGCATTAACTCAGTGTTTTAAAAGTGCAGCAAACACGCAATTTTGATTATAATGTATAATACAGTTACATGAAAGAGATGGGAATGAATGAGATTGAAAAAGCAGATTGTAGACAGATGACATTATTTTCTTAATTCTTTAAATGAGGCAATTCATCTGAACATGACACTAATTTCTATGTTCATCTTTTAAGAACAAATAAGTAGAAAATCAAAGGTTTCCACTGGGGAAGTGGTAAAGTCACATAGAACTTTGGAAATGTAATGCACAGAAGTCCCTACTAGTGGTCTGGAGCTGCTGTGACAAAGTACCACAAATTAGTAATAGGCGTAAACAACAGAAATTTGTCTCAAGTACTAGAAGTTAGATGTCTAGGATCAAGCTGGGGCAGGGCTATGCTTTTTCTCAAGGTTCTGAGGTATGATCCGTTTGACCCTTTCTACTTTCTCACATTTTCTTAGCTGATGGCAGCGTGGCTCCTGTTTTCTTTACCTGGAATTCTTTCTGTGTACATGTCTTCTGTGTTCAGATTTCCCTTCTTATAAGGATATAGTTGTATTCTATTAGGTCCCATCCGGAAGACCTCTGCTTCAGTTGACCATCTGCAAAGACTGAATGTTGGTGTCCTCCAGAGTTGATAGGTTGAAATGTAATCCTCAGATGATGTTATCAAGAGGTGAGGTATTTTGGTGGTGTTAGGTTGAGAGTAGTGGATGAGATTAGCATCCTTATTTTATAAGAGGCCTCAGGCAGCTTGCTCACCCTTTCAACTATGTGTCAGCTCATGTTCTAAGGAACATGCTCTAACTACATAACTAATTTCATTGATCTTGGATTTACCAGCACTAGGAGCAATAAATTTCTGTTATTTATAAATTACCTAGTATAAAATATCCTGTTATAGCAGCAAGGATGCACTAAGACTTTATTTCCAAATAAGGTGACATCCCTAAGTACTAGAGGTAAAACTTCAATATCTTTTCAGCAGAGACACAATTCAACTTATAGCTGATTGCGAGTGGGAAAATGAGCAAATGAAGAATTCAATTAGAATTTCCTGCTTCAGGGAGATTTGCTTTGGCAGAACTGGGGAATTTGCCATGTCCCTCAGGACATAACAAGAGCCTAAATTAGGGTACTGGCAGTGGACTGGGAAGAAGCCCTGAAAGCAGTTTTGAGCTTACATGCTGAAGTTTTACTTTTAATGAATCTACATTTAAAACTTAAATGTAAGCAACAGAACTTCTCATTTTAGTGTTTGTCAGTCTTGATGAGATAGAACAATAAATGTGCTGAAAAATATACCTCTTTCATCCATTTCTCATCACAATTCTCTTTCTACTACTAGTCAGATAAGGGAAGTAATCAGCAATACAGACATTTTCATTTATTTTTGTTTTAAATGTTGAGCTCTGCATTTTAAAGTGAATTTATTCTTCTTTCTCCAGACTACATTTCTGACTTTGTGTTGTCAGAATTTGGAGATTTCAACATTATTTTAAATTTGAATCAAATGCAAATACCTTTTTAAAAATGTAAGTAAATTGCAATCATCTGCTGATGCTTTTAAGAATCATAGAAACCGAGGATTTCTTTAAGAAAGTTGTCATGCGTAAAATCTTTGATACATGAATTATTGCAGCCCCTGCCTTTTCTAAATGAATGCTCTGGGAAGATTTCAAAAAGACAAATTAAAATCAGTTGTTTCTGACATGAATAATGAAAGAATATTAAGATCTTTTTAATATATTCATTTAAGGATGAAGAGGGTCAAAATATTTTTATGCCAATTTTTAGAAAGGACAGATTGTCACATGCATTAATGTAAGTGGAGATAACATTACATTGCAAAAGCCATCAGTGGAAAATAAAAATTGAATTGAGAAGCCACATACAGCATTATGAACAATTGTGCCACTCTTGAATATTAAAAGTATACATAAATATGTGCAACCTGTGTTTTTGTCTCTAAATGTTATTCACAGTCTAACCTGAGAAACGCCAGACTCCTCTGTCTTCCCATCCCCTTCACCACGTTTTGGCTCAAATTTTGTTTTCTTTCTTCTGAAGCTGCTCAAGGTCACCCTTGGGAACTCCACCAATCCTGGAGAATCAAAGTAGCTATTTCACAGGGCTCTGCTCCTTCGTATTTCAGCAAACAGTTTCCGTGTTCTGTTTCCTTCTGATGCCTATCTTGGAAGGAAACTGAGGTGCAGTTGTGCCTCAGTCGCCTCAGAAATTACTCTCCAGGTATGATTGCTTTATATTGAGAGAGATTTGATGAGAATCCTCTCACTTTTCTAATCAAAAACAGCAGAATGTATTTTGGCATTCACATGTCAAGAAAAAAAAAAACCCTTCAATTCTCTCACGATTCAATATTCATGGGAAGCTGGCAAACCACGAATTCTTATTGTAAATGAAAGAGGTTTAGAAAAGAAGCAGTAAAGAATTGGGGCTCTAATATGTCTTGCCAAGTTTAATGTTGCTGAGTTATAATTACTTTCATTATAAGTAAGCTATACTTTCCTTGAAATCCCTCTCTTTCCCTCTGCCTCCTTCCCTTCTCACTGTCTCTGACTTGTCTCTCTCTGTCTCTGTCCCCCCAATGTGTGTGTGTGTGTGTGTTTGTGTGCGCGCACGTGCGTGTGTGATTAGCAAATCATGTGGGAACTGAGAAGCACCTTTGCCTATTTCAAAATTCTGTCTGTGTCCGACCCCCAACCAACAATTCTTAATAGCTCCCAGCTTTCAGAGACGGTGATGACAAGGTGTCTTTGACACTGCGTGCAAGCTCACTGCCTCTGTTGGGAAAACCACTAACCCTGGAGCTAGGTAATGGTGCTTCAGTACTCTTCGTGTCATAGCTGCAGACAAGCAAATTTAGCATTTATGTAGACAATTTTCCTGGCCTGCCGCAGTAAATTTATGAAGGAAGTGGGCTACTCTTTCTTTGCTCTTGGCTCTTACATTTTAAGACACACTCTCTTCCTTGAAGACATCATTTTCATGGATTTCGTATCAGGCTCTTCATGGCTGGCTACTCTGTTTCATCAGTAAGGCCTGCAATGCCAAAGCTTTGACTTTCCAGCCTCATGTGTTTCTCTTCCCTTGCTGGCCTTCCTTCCTGCCCTACTTAGCCTTGCCCTCTGAGATTTCTGTTTTCCACCTTAATGTCTTTTTGAAGTGCTGTGCTTGGTATTTTAATGCACTTCTTTAATTTTTAAAGTAAAATAGTGCATTGAACTTCATAGTTTTTTTCTGTTACAGAGACTTTTACCTAATGCTCTCTATTGGAAAGACAAAGTAAATTTTTTCAAGCTCCCTAAGTAGTTATATCGTTCTTCTACATTTAACACATTCTTTGAAATTATTTTTTTTCTTTTTATTGAGTTTATTGGTACATTCTAGGCATACAGTACAGTCACATTCATTACTGGGATCTTGTACCTTTACATGACAGGTCTTGGTTCTCATTTTTTCCCCTTGTCCCTGCCCTCCCTTCACCCCCTCCTCCCCTCCCCATTTACAAACACTTCATTTCCATTTTTCATTTTCTCATATTTTTTCCTTTTCCCTTATTACCTTTCCCCTACCCTTCCTACTTTCCCTACAGCTTTAGCCCTTTTCTTCCTATTTCATGTTTATCTCATATTTTTTCCTTTTCCCTTATTACCTTTCCCCTACCCTTCCTACTTTCCCTACAGCTTTATCCCTTTTCTTCCTATTTCATGTTTATAATTATCTCATTAGGATCTTATGTACCATTATAGTTTTTCACACCAGAGAAACTATTCGGTATTTACACATGTGACTTATTTATTTCACTTAGGAGTATATCATCAAAATGTATCCAGTTTCCTATGAATGATTCTAATTTCTCATTCTTTATGGAAGAGTAGTATTCCATTTTATAGAAAAACCACATCTTTTTCCAGTTTCCAACTGACGGGCAAATGGGCTGTTTCCACATTTTAGCTATTGCAAACAATGACGCTACAAACATTTTTGCACATATATCACTGTGATATGATTTTTTTAATTCTTTTGGAAAGATACCCAGCAGAGCTATAGCTGGAACAAATGGAACCTCTAGTCCCAACTCCTTGAGGTATCTCCATATTGACTTCCACAGTGGTTGCACCAGTCTGCACTCCCAACAAAATGGAGAAGGGTTCCTTTTCCCCCGCAGCACAGCAGCATTTGTTATCGGTTGATTTCTTGATAGCAGCCATTCTTTCTAGGGTGAGGTGGAATCTCAGTGTTGCTTTCATCTGCATCTCTGGAATGACCAGTGATGTGAAACATTTTTTCATGTATTTACTTGCTGCTTTTACTTCTTTGTCTGAGAAATGTCTGTGCATTTCAGATGCCCATTTTTGAATTGGGTCTTTATATTTGGGGGGGCTGGTTGTTTTGACTTCTTTATATATTCTAGATAAGAGTCCTTTGTCTAAGGAGCAGCTGGTAAAAAAGTTTTCCCACATTGTAGGCTGTCTTTTAGTTCTGTTGATGGTTTCTTTTGCAGTGCAGAAGCTTTTTAAAATGAGATCCCAGTTGTTGATTCTTTCTGCTAGTTCCCATGCTACTGAGGATTTGTTCATAAAGTCTTTTCCTATGCCAATGTCTTCCAGAGTTCTGCCTAACTAATCTTCCTGCAAGTTTAGTGTTTCTGTTTTAATATTTAGATCTTTAATCCACTTGGATTTTAATTTAGTGCATGGTGAGAGGTAAGGGTCTAGTTTTAATCTTTGGCAGGTTGAGATCCAGTTTTTCCAACACCATTTATTAAAGAGGCTATCTTTCCTCCAGTGAGAATGGTCAGCTCCTTTGTCAAAGATGAGGTAGCTGACTACATTTGTAGTTTTTTTTGTGTCTTCCAGTCTGTTCCACTGATCCTCAGGTCTGTTTCTTTGCCAGTACCATGCTGTTTTTATCACAGTGGCTTGGTGGTATAGTTTCAAATTGGGAATTCTTATACCCGCTGCCATGTGTCTGTTGTCTAGGATAGCTTTTGCTATTCTAGGTCTCTTATGGTTCCAAATGAATTTTTGGATTATTTTTTCTAGTTCTGTGAAAATAGTGTTGGATTTTTTTTTTTTTTTTTTTTTTGGTACTGAGGA
>NW_022900930.1:19619911-19664208 GCF_012274545.1 Fukomys damarensis
AGCAGTTTTGGTAGTATGGCCATTTTCACTATGTTGATTCTTCCTACCCAGAAGCAGGGGATATCTTTCCATTTTCTCATATCCTCTTTGATCTCTTTTTTCAGAGTGCTGTAATTTTCAGTGTAGAGGTCTTTTGCTTCTTTTGTTAGGTTGATTCCTAGATACTTCACATTTTTTAGATGCTATTGTGAAAGGAATTGTTTCCCTATTTTCGCTCTCAGTGAGTCTTTATTTGTGTACAAGAAGGCTATTGATTTTTGGGTGTTGGCCTTGTATCCTGCTATTCTGCTAAAAGTGTCAATTAAGTCTAGAAGCCTTTTGGTGGAGTTTTTTGGGTCTTCAATATAGAGTATCATATCTTCAGCAAATAATGACAATTTACTTCTTCCTTTCCTATCTTTATTGCTTTAATTTCTTTCTCTTGTCTAATAGCTATAGCTAATGTTTCCAGAACTATATTGAAGAGCAGTGGTGATAATGGGCATCCTTCTCTTGTTCCTGATTTTAACTTGAAGGTTTTCGGTTTCTGGCCATTTATTATGATGTTGGCTGTTGATTTTTTATAGATAGCTTTTATTAAGTTGAGATATAGACCATCTTTTCCAAGTTTTTGCAGGGTTTATATCATAAATTGGTGTTGAATTTTGCCAAGTGCTTTTTCTGCATCTCTCTAGAGGATCATGTGGTTTTTGTCCTTAACTTTGTTAATATAGTGTACTACATTTATTGATGTACATATGTTGAACCTTCCTTGCATCCCTGGAATAAGTCTGACTTGATCGGGATGTGTGATCTTCTTGATGATCTTCTGTTGTTTGCTAGTATATTATTAAGTATTTTTGCATCTATATTCATTAAGGAGATTGGCCTGTAGTTCTCTTTTTTAGTTGTGTTTTTCCCTGGTTTGGAAATCAAAGTGATACTTGTTTCCAGGAATGATTTTGGAAGTAATGCTTCCCTTTCAGTTTCATTGAAAAGTTTGAAGAGTAATGGCAGTAGTTCTTCTCTAAATTTCTTGTAATAATTCAGCAATGAACCCATTAGTACCTGGGCTTTTCTTTGTTGGTAAGTTCTTAATTACATTTTCAATTCCACTGATTGTAACTGGGGTGTTTTAAATGTTTTTATCTTCTTTGTTCAACTTTGGTAATTCATAAGTATCTAGAAATCTGTCCATTTCTTCTGTTTTCCATTTTATTAGAGTACAGGTTCTCAAGTAGGTATTAATGATCCTCTGGAATTCTGTTGGATTTGTTGTGACTTTGCCTTTTTCATTTCTGATTGCATGGATCTGACTGAGCCTTTTCTTTCCTTTTTTTGATAAGGTTTGCTAAGGATTTATCAATTTTATTTATTCTTTCAAAAAACCAACTCTTCGATTCATTTATTTTTGTATCATTTACGCAGTTTCCATTGCATTGATTTCTACTCTAATCTTTATAATTTCCTCTCTTTTTGGAGCTTTGGGTTTTTCTTGCTGTTGTTTTTCTAGGAGTCTAAGATTCATCATTAGGTTGTTTATTTAAGCTCACTCTGTTTTCCTAGTGTGGGCATTCAGTGTTATGAATTTCCCACATAGAACTGCTTTTGTGTCCCATAGATTCCTGTATGTTGTATTGGCATTTTCATTTATTTGTAAAAACTATTTGATTTCTTCTTTAATTTCCTCTGTGATCCATTGATTGTTCAGGAGAGTGTTGTTCAATTTCCATGTATTTGTGAAGTTCCTATGGCTTCTTATGCTATTGATCTCTGGCTGTGTTGCACTGTGATCTGATAATATACAGGGAATAATTTCAATTCTTTTGAATTTATTCAAACCTGTTTTGTGAGCTAGTATGTGATCTATCTTGGAGAATGACCCATGTGCAACTGTAAAGAATGTATGTTCTGATTTTGTGGGGTGGAACACTCTACAGAAGTCTAATAAGTCCATGTGTTCAAAAGCTTGGTTCAGTTCTAGTATTTCATCTTTGATTTATTTGCCTAGATGATCTGTCCACTTGTGATAGTGGGGTATTTAAATCCCCCACTACAATTGTATTAGTGCTTATTTGGTTTTTCATGTTACTTAGTATTTGTTTTATATAGATGATGGCATTTATATTTGGTGCATATATGTTTATGTTGTCACCTCTTCCTCTTAAATTGCTCCCTTTACAAGGATGTATTGGCCTTCTTTGTCTCAATCAGTTTTGGTTTGAAATTTACTTTGTCCGTAAATAAGATTGATACCCCTGCTTTTTTCTGGGCTCCTGTCACATGGAGAATTGCTTTCCACCCTTTCACTTTCAGTCTGTGGGCTTATTTTTGCACTAGGTGTGTTTCTTTTATGCAACATATTGTTGGATTTTGCTTCTTAATCCATTCTGCCATCTATTCCTCTTGATTGGTGAGTTGAGGGCATTGACATTGATGGTTATAACTGATATGTACTGACTTCTTATTGTCCTTTTGTTGAATCTTTTAAAGTTTTTGCACTCTCCTTTTAGTTTCTTGCCTTGATTTTTGATTTGCTCTGTTGGGCCTCATAGTGTTGTGATCTTCATTGTCTTTTTCTAGGATATTGTTTAGAATTCCATGTAGTGCTGGTTGGCATTCATGAAGTTTCTCAAGTGTTCTTTGTCATGGAAGTATCTTATTTCCCCATCCATTTTGAAAGAAGTTTTGCAGGATACATCAGTCTAGGTTGGAGGTTGTTCTCTTTCAGGACTTGAAATATCTCATTCCAGGCTCTCCTTGCCCTAAGGGTTTGTGTTGAAAAGCCTGCTGTGATTCTGATGGGCTTTCCTTTGCATATGATTTGTTTCTTTTCTCTTACTGCTTGTAGTATTTTGTTCTTCTGTTGGGTTTCTGGGATCTTGATTATTATATGTCTAGCTGTAGAATTTTTTTTTTTTTAATTGTGGCTAGTTGGAGTTCTATACGCCTCACTTATCTGTATGTCAAATTCTTCCCCTCTGTTTGGAGGTTTTCTTTTTCTCATGATCCCTTACAGTTTTTAAGAGACCTCTCTTTTCATGGTCACTGTCTGAGATCCTATCTTCTGTATCTGAGATTCTATCTTCATTTTCTTTTATTCTGGTGTGTATACTTTCAATAGAGTTTTTAATCTCCTGGATATCTGTTTGAATCTGTTTAATGGATTCCATTTCTTTCCTATGTTGGGCATTCATTGTTTCCATTTCTTTCTTATGCTGGGCCTTCATGGCTTCTATCATGGTCCTGAGCTCATCTATTTTTTTGTCAGTTTCTGTTCTAGAGTCTCAAAACATGACTTTCATTTTGCTCACCATCTTTATGGTTACCTGGGAAATTATTTCTGTTTTGAATTTTTCTAGAGCCTGATTGATATGTTTTTTCACTTCCTGTGCTATGAGTTTGAGTGTCCTGGTGGTTCTCTATCAGACTTTTCATCCTCCTTTGCCCTACTATTTGCCATTGGTGAACTGGAAGTCTGTCTTTGTGTCTTGCTTAAGTGGTTTTTTTGTTTGTTTGTTTTTGTTTTTTTGTTTTTTGTTTTGGTACCAGGGATTGAACTTGGGTCCTTGCGCTTGCAAGGCAGGCCACCAAACCACTGAGCTAAATCCCCGGAGTTTTATTTTTTTTGTTTTTTTGTTTTTTCATTTTTATTTTTGCTGTTGTGTTGTCCTTGATTCAATCTCTGGGTTATTAAATCTTCCTGATATCATTGTGTTTCAGCTTTTGATTCTCTAATGACTCATAGACATTCACATTTTCACAATATCAGAGAAAAGAACTTGTCAAATCAATCCTATTCTTTATCCCAATTGATACAGTCAGCAACACAATAGCATCAATCACTACTTGCAAATTGACCACTTGTGATAGTCATTAATCTATCACCTTTAAACAATGTGAATTAAATTAAAATCCAGAAGCAGCCCAAAATATGTTTGTAGTGAACAAACTCCTCAGCACAGCATATTTACCATTTAGGATGGGGGCCTAGACAGAGTTAGGACAAGAAGAGTAAATAAGTAAAAGAACTGGAGCAGGTTTCAAGTGAAGCCAGAGGACACAGAAATACCACATGATCTTTAGGAAACTGTTAAACTCAAAAGGGATAGACAGAGTGCAAGTATAAGGACAAGAATATGTCCCCTTAACAGCAATAGGGGCTCACTTTCCCTTGAAACTACTGACCCTTGAGTGAGGCACAATGATAGGAAAAAGAATATTAAGGAAAAAAGAAAAAATGATAAAAGAAGAAATCTGCATCAGGGCAGGAGCAGGAACAGAAAGGGAGATGAGGGACAATATGGTGGAGCAAGAGCCTGAGTTGGTGCAAAAGGACAGAAAAAAGAATTTACAGAGTGGAATGAGGAAAATAAAGAAAAGGACAAAAAAAAAAAAACAACTTTGAAGGGCCTCTTTCAGACTAGACCTCTGCTGTTATAATACACATCTATGCATCCATGTGCTGAACCAGATCCCCCTGTCTCAGCTAGCAGATGGCAGATCCCCATGATACAGACTGACCACTGGCTACAAGGCCCAAATTGAGCTCCCTGACCTCCTGCAGGGTTGAACTCCAGACAGTTCTACAAAAGTCCCCCCTCCCCCTTTATTTAAAGATGTTCAAATTTGGGAGTTCAGAAAATTACACTTTATAAGCAGCTATGCCTCTGTGGAGTGGTTCCAAGGACTTGCATGATCAGGAGGTCTGAGAGTGGGGGGTGGTGTTCAGTGGTGCCTGTGCAGCTACCCTCCGGGTAATGGAGCAGCAATGGCAGCACTTGTAAGGTAGGACATGGCTACCCAAACCCGCGGATTGAGCCCAGGCAGCTTGGAGCAAAATCTGATGTCCAAGCCACTTTCCTGAATCTCCAAACTGCTTCTCTTTATGTCTACTATGTATGTATACAGGGCAATGTTGAGGGTGTTGGAATTGTCAAAGAAATATAGACTATTTTAGCAATGGATACTTTCTTTTGCTGCTCTAATAACTATTGCATTTCATTATCTTCATTTTTTTGATTATCTGAACCACTAGTTCTCTCTGTAAGTTAAGCATGGACATCTTTATATTTCTGAAAGAAATTTGATGAAATTCATCCCCAAACAGAGAAACATAAATGAGGAAAGGATGTTTTAAGTTACTGCTCATTTTACAGATGATTCAAGTGATTGCAGAAAAGGTACTCGTGCTGTCCATGGTAGTACACATGAGCCAGGACTTAACTGTAGACATGTGACTCTGATCAGTGCTCTCTGTCCTAAGAAAGATTTGTTCATGAATAAAACAACATACTATATTTTATAACTCAAATATACATATAAAGTTTATGGGAAAGAAGATAATTTTTAATTAGCAATAATTTTGCCTCAGGTTAACCTCATTGGCCAAGATGCTGCACTGTGCAAACTTGGGGGAAGAGAATAGAATGTTATTTGTAAATGATGTTAAAAACAAACCAAAACTGCCAAACTTAGCAGAAAACTAAATTTAACCCAAAACTACCTTAGATTTTCAAGACATTTTAAGTTATCTAGAAATTGACAATTGTCCTTATAATGGCTATGTTAAGTTGAGCATGTTCCTAGGATAAGGTCAGAGCCTGTGTTCTTCCTGAGTGGCTTCAGAGGTTTCAAAGCTATTGCTAAAAAGAGTTAAGCACTCAAAGGCATTTTTGGCCTTTGGTTCTGATAAATGAAAGGCTACTTAGTTAATGTCCTAGAAAACAATCTAATAAAGGAAAAGTGTAACAGATTTGGATAGATGAATTTATTCAGTTAATAATGATTAAGCATTTATTATGTTCTAGTCTATATTCTGAGGACTAGTGGTCTCAATTGGAAGGAAAGACAGTTTTATAACACTTTAAGAATTAAGAATAAAAATAAAGACTCTGTGAGGGGGTTATTTTAAAAAGAAGTTCAGCCGGGCATGGGGGCGCATGCCTGTAATCCCAGCACCCAGTACTGAGGCAGGAGGATCGTTGTGAGTTAGAGACCAGCCTGAGCTACATAGTGAGTTCCAGGTCAGTCTCACTACAGAGTGAGACCCTGTCTCAAAAAAAAAAAAAGTTCAGTGACGTTGTTGTGTATTGAAATGTGTACTCACAACATTTCTATGTTGAAATCCCAACCTCTGTATTCAGATAAGAACTTATTAGAAAATAGTGTCTTAACAGATTTAATTAGGTTAAAGTGAGGAAGTTATAATGGAACCCAGTTCGATATAACTGGGGCCCTTACCAGTCATAATGCAGTCATATTGACAGGGGGTGCACTTGGCCATGGGAAAGAAGACAGTGTGACAGTACATAAGGGATGTCATGAAAGGTGAAGGAATTATCGGCAACTCCAGCTGATAGCCCTGGAACACATCTTTCCCTCCAGACTTCCTAAGGAACCAATCTTGCTACACACCCTGATTTTCAACTTCCAGCCTCCTGAAATGTGAAACAATACATTTCTGCTGTTCGTACCAACATGGTTACAGCAGTCAGCAAACTCATGTAGGAAGTTTCACTAGGAAGGCAGCACTTTATTGAAAACTTGAGGGCCAGGAACATAGGCTATAGAGTTATTTGGAGGAATAACGTGTCAGGCAGCAAGCAGAGCCAATGTGAGGAATGCAGGCCCCGTGGGGTTGGTGCATCCATGGAACAGCAAGCAGGTTAGTGTGGTCAGTGGGGAAGAATAGAGATAAACGGTGTTGAGAGAGATATAATCCCATAAAGCTTTATCAACCAGCTATGATTTTAACTTTTATTCTGAAAGAGATATAAAGCTACTAGAGTTTTGCACAGAGGAGGCATTTAGTTTCTATTGAACGGGATAAATTTTCAACCAACTCTGTGGAGACTAAGACAAGTGAACAGGGAGATTATTTGTTAGGCCATAGCAAAAAACTCTAGGTAGTTGGTGGTAGCAGTTTTCAGCAGGTTACCAAGAAAGAGAAATGGTTGTGTTGCAGAAATATTTCGAAGGTGAAACAAACTGTGTTGTGTGGTAATTTGGATGTTGGACAAGAGAGGAAGAGAGGAGCCAAATATAACTCTCAGCTGTTTTCAGGTCTGAGAAATTAGAAGACAATTGTCATCAACAGCTTTGAGGACAACTGAAAGGAAAACAGGTGTATGAGGAAAATTGATGGTTGGGTTTCATTTACAATTGCCATATTAATGCTACATAACAAAGCATTCCAACACTGAGTGATTATAAAGAAATCTAGCGTTCTCATTTATTTGGCTGAATTGTGTTGTTGACAGAGGAGTAACTCACTGGTTACAGGATGTATGTGAGTTTTCAGTTGTTCAATGCCACTTATCTTTGGACCAGCAAGGGTGCCAGAGAATAGCTTCACTGATGTAGAAACATGATGGGAGTTTGGAAAACAGGAACACTCAATTTTTCTCATGACCAAAGCTTAGAATTAGCACACAGCCTCTTCCCAGCACATTCCATTAACCAAGGGAGGACACTTGGGTAAGCCTGGGTGAAGAGACTGGCCACTGGATAAAGAACTGCAAAGTCCAGTAGCAAGGTCAAGGATATACAGGTATATAGCTGCTTCGATGGGGTGTTTTGAGAATATTAAGTGTTGAAGCCACTAAAAAGAAGGGGAAAAGAGTAAGATTAAAGCAGTGCAAAATAATGGGACACAAACAAACAAACAAACAAAAGGGCCGGGAATTTAGCTCAGTGGTTCTGCTGTCTGCCTTGCAAGCGCAAAGACCTGAGTTCGATCCCCGGTACCAAAAAACAAACAAATAAATAAATAAATAAATGAAATAATAATAATAATAATAATAATAATAATAATAATAATAATAATAAGACACAAAATATCTTCTTTTCCTATTAAAGATTTTAAATAATGGGGCCGGGGATTTAGCTCAGCGGTTCGGTGGCCTGATTCGCAAGTGCAAGGACCCGAGTTCGATCCCCGGTACCAAAAAAAAAAACTAAACAAAACAAAGATTTTAAATAATATAATTTTATGTGCTGCCTTGAATGTAAAATCACCACCTAATAGCTAACAGTATGTCATTAAATTGTTTGGGAATTTAAAGATGGGAAAGAGAAGTGAGCCAACATAAAAGATTATTAAAAATCTTTAATCTATAATCTATAAATCCTAAAGATTTCTGGAAATTCCTTGGTTTTTATCCTTTCCCCATTCAAACACTCTGCTATGCTCTCTTTTAAATTGGTAGAGCTCATTTCATATTATACAGCAAGGAAGTTAAGGAGTATATTTTTAAAAGTAGACTGTTCTAAGTCTCACTTTAGTGAAGTACAGTTGAATAGCATTGCTCAGTACATATTTAAAAAGAAAAATTGGTTGGTCAAAGGAGGCTATTACGATTTTCCCTAAAGAAATGATGTTCTAATTCCAAAGTATAATTTTTCAACTTCTCAGTTCACTTGAATATACATACTTAGCTCTTAATGATCAACTTTTGGATAAGAAAGAGAATTGCGAAGTTAGAAAATCAAAGTGGGTGCCAGAATAGAAGTCATAATTCAAGTACTTAGAGTGAAACAGAACAGCAGTGGGAAAGAAGAAAAGTTAACAAAAGATGTCAGTTCCTTGACACAGAATAGAAATCTCAGTACTTATGAAAGATAAGAAATCGTACTACAGGAATCCATTGACCTTTTTTAACACTTCTTCACCATAACCCTTAGATTTTAATTTCTGTTCCAATTTGGTGATCTAGTTAACTTGCGGAAATCCAGTTGCTAACTCTGAGCCTTGGTAAACACACAACATAAATTGTAAAATGACATAAAACATCAATTATTGGTCTCACGAAACTCAGTTATATTGGTTATATATGCATATACTTGATATACACATGCACTTATATGTAAATATTATGAGTTAGGATTGTATTTTATTTCATTCATAGTCTATGAATTGCATATTAATTGTACAGCCTTGAGGAAAATTCCTAGCCTATTTTTGTTTGTTTCCTCATTCATATCTTTGCAGAGTTCTGAGGATTACACACAATTGTGCATAGTTTTTTGCTACCTGTAGTTAATTAAAACTAAAATTTTTAATATCACTTTTCTGAATCTAGTTAATTTTCTTTGCTTTAAATGGTGTCACACATTGTGAAGATTCTCAAAAATTTAAACCTTTCATTCTTCATTGAGTTCTAAAGCTACAGGAGAGAAACACAGTTTACATTTCTGCTGCTGATAGCTATGCTACCATACAGCTGGCACAGGATTTAAGAGAGTTTGAACTTATTGGAAAAAATTGTGACTCACAAGTACAAATGAAACATAGCAACAGTTCTCAGAAAAGTATGTTGTGGGAATGATAGTTACACTTCATCCTAATATAGATTTCTGCTTTTAAAGGAATATATCCTTGTAAGATCAGTAAAAAATAATTTTTTAAAAATTAGATTGGGATTTCCTGTAAATTCTGAAACAGACCATCTTTAATTGGATTTACCATGATGTGGGGCAGAAAAATACGAATGCTCTCAAATCTCAAATTATTTTCCTGTAATAGTTGACTGTGATGTCAATGCAGATAAGAAACTCCCAGCTGACTGGCTTAGCATAACTCTGGGTGTGAATGATGAACTTATTGAAGAGGGAAGATCCATGTTGAATGTGGGAGGCCACAACCAATAGGCTTGTAGCCTGGATGGAAAAGAACTGCTCCCTGCCCACCATGCCATGGCCTTTTTCTCCTCTGTGATGCCCTTGTGCCATGCCCCCTTGCAATGAAGTCAGCTGACTGCACACAGAAACCTCTTCAAACTGTGAGCTGAATAAAGCTTTCCTCCTCTAATTTGTGATTGTTAGGTATTCTGTACGAGCAAGGAGAAAGTAACTAAAGAAAACTCTTGGTAGAAGAGCAGAAAAGAGTTAATTTACTCCTGTATGACCTTTTTTAAGTGTCTTAGCTCCATCCATGAAGGCTTTGCCCCATGACTTAATCACCTCTTAATTCCCATTTTTTAATGCTATCACAAAAGCCATTAAGTTTCAATGTTTGAATTTTGTGGAACACACGCAGACCACACCACTTGTAATTTTATCTTTACAATGCATACCAAATATCTCCTTTCCATTATCACTACCACTACCACCAAAATTCATCACTACTTTTATATCTGTATATATAAAACCAAAGTTTCTGGACTGATCATCTAGATTCAGTGCATGCTTCTTTGATGAAACATAAGAATCTTCTTAGAATATAAATTGGATCTTGTCATTTTCTTTTCAATAATCCTTCAAAACTTAATTTCCCTGAGAAAGAACAAGGACAAGTTTGATCGGCTTCCTGTCTGTTTATTTAGCTCACCTGCTGCTACTGTACTTGTTCTTACCTATCTGACCCAAAGCAACACTGATGTCTTCAGACACACAGATTCCTAACTGGGGTCAGAATTTCCACAAATGGTCACCCTCCTCCCTTCGAATAATTAGACAAAGAATCTTTAATAGGATTCCCTTATTTCTGAGAGTCTTGATAGCATTCTTTGAATTTTTGATGTAGCATGATATGATTTTTCTGAGATGTGAAACCTCCAAACAGTTTATTGGATTGAACCTTGTAATTTATTTTTTAATTATAAAAATAGTACATAGTGATTAAAAGCTTCACATTTATTGAATTACTTATCTAATAAATATATAAAAGAGAAAAATAAATCTATATGCCAGTCTTCCAAAACTATTAACACTGTTGAGTACTGTACTGTTATATAAAGCTTATAAAGCATATTATACACTATTATACCCATTTCATTGGATCTATTTTATTCTATCATGTAATTATATCATGAGTATTTCTTGCTGAGAAAAATTACATTTTTTCTATTGTAAATAATGTTTTTTGTTTTGTTTTGTTTTGTTTTTTTGGTACTGGGGATTGAACTTGGGTCCTTGTGCTTGCAAGGCAGGCCATCGAACCGCTGAGCTAAATCCCCAGCCCCATAAAAAATGTTTTGATGAACACATTTTTATAAAGCATTTCCAGAAATTACATAACTTTCTTAGACCATATTTCTTTATTATTGAATTACTGGGTCTAAAATGAGAACAATTGTGGGATAATTATTACATAAGTTCAACATTTTAACTAAAGTATATTGGGACTATCCATTTTATTAGACTAATCAACATCCCCATTCCTTTGAGCACTTTTTCAAAGAATAGACTTTTTCAATTTAAAAAATATTGTTAAATTAAGTTGTAGAAACTATGTTCCTGTTTAAAGACAAAAGTGCTAATTATATTTTCAGCATTTTTTGTAAAATTTTGCAATTTGAGTTGCACTTATTTTTTGTTTGCATTTTTTTACTCATTTCTCTATTATAAGAAAATAGTATTTAGTTGATACATTGTCAGACTACTTGATAGTATCACCAGTTACACAGACCACATAGAACAGTAAACAATAAGAGAAAGGATTATGAAAAGTACTTTTGTATGAAAAGTACTTGAAATGACCTTAAAAACTTTCATAAAGGAATTTATGGAAATTGACAATTCCTTATGATTTTATCCTTTGCTACTCCTTGCAAAATATTGTACTACATAAAACATAGTTTAAATCATGAAGTTCCTAAGGCATGATAACTGCTCTGCACTGGGGAGAGGTTGCTGATAAAATTGTTAATTAGCAGCTTATCAAGATATCCATGTCACTATGTATTGTAAAATGCCCATCAGCCAAATGTAAATTATTCAGAAATTAATACAGGAAGAGTAGGAGCTAGATCAGCAAGTTGAAGGTCGAAACTACCTGATAGACTAAAATGCTAATCAACCAATAATTATTAGAGATGAACATAAATATAAATAAGCATTTCTGGACAAAAATACACTATAATTTATCTTAAGTATTTAGCAAAACTTCCAAATTAAATTTATGCAACAATTAAAGTGTAGTCACAATTCCTCTTTAAGAAATTTAAAATTTACCTAATGAAAACTTCAAAATGGATCTTAAAGAAAAAAGATTTCAGTTCACCGTGAGCAACATCACAGGGAGAAATCAAGAAAAATGATAATCATTGTTCTAAACCTCTAATTCCTATGAACTCTAAGTTATCTTTCATTTGTTTCATTTTAAGTGTAATGCACAGAGACATTTACTTATCTGTATCTCTGTATACATGGAGATCAATATTAGATATATTGATAAATAGGCATCAGGCACATACAGTGTCATGGATCAGAGGAAATCTCATGGAATTTACTTCCCATCAGTAACAAACAGAACAAAGACATTGTTCTGATTCATAGTCTAACATACATTATTTGGCAAACAACTAAATGCATCCAGAACATATCAGGGGCTGGGGATTTAGCTCAGCGGTTCGGGGGCCTGCCTTGCAAGTGCAAGGACCCAAGTTTGATCCCCAGTACAAAAACAAACAAACAAACAAACAAAAAAACATATCAATCTTCTGTCACTCTTGGTTGGTTACTTTCAATTCTTATTTAAAATTAATTTTAATCCTAAAATAACTTATAATAATGTTTGTATGCATAAGTTGAACTTCAGATTTTGGTGCTGTTGTGAAAATCTCATTATTAAATATGTCAGATCATTTCAAGCTAATAAATGTCCCTTGGGCTCTATACTATTTATGGCCCTATACAGAGCATTGGTTTTATCACACTGAAGACCACCAAACAGTATCCTCAACAACACTGCAATAACAGATAAACTGGCTGATAGAACTAGGAAGGGTATTTGTTCAAACAGTCCACTAATTAACAGTTTACTACCAGTAGAACTGTCAGTTCAGCTCTGTTCCAGGCAACTGACCCAAGTTTCGCTGAGGTTATAGAAGGCTAAAACACAAACTAACAAAACAATGTTTTATTGGCTAACAGATAATAAAATCAATCTAGATAAGAACAAAGACAATTACATTTATTTGGCAGCTAATTAGGGTTGCAATCTCAGAAAACAACAATCCAAGAAATTTTGAAAATGTTCTCTTCTCAGAGGTTTTACAAAATGGAAGATGCATCTATAGCTTTGAGAGGCAAGTGGGGACAGGAATTACATCACGTGTTATTCAGAAATTATAAATGAGGTGGGCAAAAGTTAAGCTGTCTTGTAAAAAAGGAGTTTAGGTCTCACCTCAAACCCTGGGTAGCTTGGGAGGAGGGATCCATTACACAAAGATCAGCAGAGGTTAGACACATAATCTTACAGGGAACTGCAGTTTGGCCCAGTCCAATGGTTTCACTATGGACATGTCTGAGATCTGATTAACAGGGGCCTCCATGCTCCATTTTAAGGGCTCCAAACCACACACACAGACACACACACACACACACACACACACACACACTCACACCATGGTCCATGGTCCCATAACCAGTGAGCAGGGTGTTTCTCAGATCCCACAAACTAATATGTTTTTTTTTGTCATTTTGTCTCATCTATAACATTCACGAGTATGGTTTCTTCAAGGCCAAGCTATTGACTCCAGTGCTCCTGTATTTGTATGACATGACTCAGTATTTTTCATAAATCAACCTTTTTAAAGAATAAGGAAATAGCATAGACTCCCTTAGGAGCTTCTTAATTCATATTTCTCACATAGGAAGCGGTGGGGATCTTCTTACCCCTTTGCACAGTGATAACTATTTTTTCTGTATTGCTATCAACTGTAGTCTGGTGTAGAGAGAGAGCAAGAGAAAGAGAGATCTCATAAATGTATTAAATAGTAATTTTCATGGAAGTGAGAAGCAAAATTTTCATACTGGGAAAATAAAATCCATGGTAACAATGTAACACTTTTGCACCTAGCATACGTTTGATGTTCAAAGGTTTCAAAAACTTGTCCATAAAATTGTATTTCTAAGGAAAAAAATTTGTGGTCTTGAGTACTTTTCAGAGTTTTAATGAGTACTCATAATGCTGAGACATTTTGCTTTTTCCTCTTTAATTTGTTTTTTTTTTTCCTCATTGAGTTTATTGATGCATTTTAGGAATACAGCACAGTTACATTCATTATTGGGATCTTGTACTTTTACATGACAGGTCTTTCCTCTTATATTGAGTAGGGCTTGATTAGTCAACAGGAAATATGCTCAGTTTTGTGATCATTTTGTGTAGAGGACTCTATGACTACTTTTGAGAAAAGGGAGGCTCTTTGGAGAAAAAGCAGAGGAGGAAGAAACCATTGGCTCTGAGGGAGGATATTGCAAAGTAAGGAAGTCTGGTAACCAAGAAACACAGACAGAAAGTGGGCATTGAGAGAAACCAGTCTTTCCAGAGTCATCTGGCCCAGATTCATCAGGAGGGTCAAAAAGGGAAAACAAATTGTTTCTGGGCTCTTAAAGTGCACAGAATCCTTTTGCAATAGCACTGATCCATGCATTCATGATTGGTTTAAGTAGACAAACTCTAACTGGGTACCTCACAGGCAAGTAAACAGAGCCTTATGTTCAATTGTACATGTTCAGGAATGCACTGCCAAGATAGGAAATGCTTCCTGCCAAGGTATGGGCCATCAGAGTATGCACTGCCTGGATTCATTTTCAGTATGAATGATTGCAAAGGCTCTGCCCTCCCCACTCCCATCATCAGACCAAGGAGAATGTTATAAAGGTGAAGAGTGACAGATTTTTATGTTTCATAAAAATGTAAAAGATTCTATTTGAAACTACTACAAACTCTATTATTCAAATCTTATACATGTGTAAACAATTATTCAAAAATCTTATCTCTCATGCTTTTAGCTATGGAAAACAATATGCTGTCTTACCCTCAGCCCTCCAAGTAAGCTGCCGTGCTATATACCTTACTAAATACGCCTTTAAAAACCATCTTTTACTTTTTGCTATGAAATAGTTGTTGATATCTTCAATTATTTTAATAATGTCTGATGCTTAAATCACATCTGTACTTTGTTGTTGAAACCCACAAGTGACTCTTTGAAGATGTCACTGATATTTTTAATGGTGAGGGGACTTTGAGAGTATTAAATAAAATAATGAAAATCACTTTCAAAATGCTGAAGTACAGTGTAAAGATAAGGTCTGATTTTGATTTGTTAATAGTAAAGAGTAGCAACAAACATTTACATCTTTGTCTAAAGAAATGCATAGCTGGGTACTGAAAATGAAGACTAACACACCTCAAATGGGAAAAAATAACGTCCATTTAAATTTCCTTGGAAGGACAAAGAATACATCATGCTTTCTCTTACCTTGAGGACATAGTTTTCCCTGCTTTGACACCCCAAACATCAATCTCTTTACTTGAAGGACTGTTTCTCCTACTCTCTGCTTGGGTATCACTTGGGAATGAGTTCATGAGCTTCCTGCGGAGCCTGGAGAGCCAGTCGTGTTTCATGTCTAGTTTGCCACAGGCAGAACACAGAAACTCTTAACAGACTAAATGAATATGAAAGAAACAATTGCCCAAGACAAAAGTGAACATGAAAATACAATCCTGGCCTCCTTTCTCAAACTCCCCTTCCATCCTCAGATTTACAAAGTTTACAGAGAACTTAGTTATCTCTAGTGTTTGGTCTTGGTCCAGGTGGGGGGACTTCAGGTGATATTGTTACAGACGGCTAGATGAGATAGGAATTAACAGGCAGCCAGATAGGGATTGGCCAAAGAAGTCAGTGCAGAAGATGAAACAACATCAAAATCATGGTTGGAAGCACAAGTGAAAAAGGCAAAGCCTCAGGATAAAGTCACAGTGTCCAGACTCAGCTACTTTCCTAAGAGATAAGTAATGACTTAAGACTATATTGTAATTAATACCACCTAGACCAGTGATAGTGAAACTTTTAGACTTGAGCCTAAACTGCAACCCAAAACTCACTTATTTATTATTGAAAGTGCCAACACTTAAATTGAACCTGTATACTCAGGTTTTTAGTTTGGAAAAAATAACTCATACATTAACTTCTCCTGTTTTAAAAAACACACACATACAGAAACAGAGCTTTGAATGATAAAAAAGCTTCTTATAGAAAGGTACAAGTTTGCATTTGGTGTGCTTTCGCACAACTAATGTGATCTTTGCTGTGGTATTATGGTGATAGTTTGTCAAACCTTGGCTGGGGCAACTTGACTCACGTCCTGATGGAGAGGGCTCTGCACGCCCACTGAGGCAGACATGCTGTAGATTCACCGCCACTGACCTGAACCATTAAGTCCACATAGGCATCGGACTCCCAGCTTGGTTACCAGAAAATGTGGACCCATCTTGTCCCCCAAAAGGTTCAATTTGAAAAGTCATATATAAACCAAGGTTAATTATGCTAGCCATATAACTTTGCTATGTGCCCGATTTCCCTATTGGATTAACATTAGCCAAGCAGCTATACTGTTAATACTGTAGGTTGATTACTGTTTTTGACCCATGCCATATCGTACCCAGATTGTGACCTTGCTGTATAAATTACCCCTGACAAAGGGCCTTGGTGGCAATCCTCTTTGTCTCTCAGGAGTTGTCTCAATAAACCTTTCCTACTCTTTACCTCCATTGTCCTTTGCAATTCATTCTTCAATTTCAGGGGACATAAACTAAGCATGTCTGACATCTAGTAGGTTGGAAGTTATTTTTCTCCTATATCAATATCTGGAATACAAAGATATAAGGAGAAGACTTGAAGCATACTTCTGGAGGTTACCTTGAAGACAAGTGGGAGGCAGCAAAGAAAAAAGGATGATGACTTTCATTTATGCTACATTTCAGATTCACTGGCCTATCCTATCTATCTACTTTCCTGGGTCATAGATTCCTGATGTTTTATTGCTGTAAGTTCTGCTGGACTTCTAACACAAGCAATCAGCTCTTTTATTGATGAAAGATAAATTTATTGACAAAAGCACAAGTAGCACAGCTGGATATATCATCTTATAGCCTTGGTAATCTTCTGGGAAAATTCACATGTTTAAAAACTCATTCTCAGTGTACAAGCAATTCAATGTCAACACTATGGCATCCAGTTCATCATGTGACTCACACTGTAAAACTGTGGCATATCTAACCTAGCAAAAGTACTCTTATGTGTCACTGTTCTCATTTGCTTTTTGTTTTGGAAGCCTTCAAACTGATGTCTGTGGAAACAAAATGCCAATCAATGAACACATCTGGTAATTCTGTTCTTTCCCTTTTAATTTCTAAAGGTTTTATTGTATGCATTTTCACAAGTAACTTATTAGTCCATTAAAACCTTTCAAAATAACGATAATGTTTGTAACTTACTTAAACTATAGTAAGTTTCACAAATGTTTATGGAGAAGGCAGGGTGTCCCAATGACATGCATATAAATTCATTCTAAATAGGTGAGAAAAATATATTTTACAAAATCTATTAAACTAACCATTACTAGCTTCTCGTAGAAAATATCTTCTTCTGCTTAAAGGTAGTCAGAACAGCAGGAAGAAGATTATGATGGGCCGTTCCTGATTGTACCCAAAGATTTCAGCCATTAGTGAAAGTTGTTGGTGGGCAGAATCGATGGAAACTACCAAGTTTTATAAGATTCAAGATGGTTACCAGGATTTCAGAAATCCAAAAATAAAATAAAAGAAAAATTGCTAATGGCTTTTATGGTTCATGGAGGTACGATCGACGAGCCTGTCTGTGGCATTCATTCAAGTTCTACATCTAAGAGAGATTTAATGATCAGGGCACAATTAATTTCTGGTATATGTAACAGCATTAAACCAGAGTTTTGAGAAGCACCTTCTGTAATGAGGTAAGAGATTAGGACTGGGGCAAACTGGACAACTAACTAAGTGGAATATGTGAAAAATAAAAACAAGAAACAAAAGCCCAGAGGACACGTGCAGAGCACAGGACCCAGAATGACTCTAAACACTGCTCTAAACACTGCACGTGGAACAAATCAGAAAGCCAGAGATACTATCAGTCCTTCATTTGTGTTTGACAGGAAGCCAAGTGAATCTTTCAATAGGTCGGTTTAAATCTGGAACAACATCAAGTGAGTTTTTCATAGGACAAATATCCCATTTGCGCGAGGGGGAACCCGACCCAGGATTTTGGTTACAAAATCCTTTCCTCTTATCCCCAGACCCCCTGTGTGCCTGTTCCCCAGTCCACTTTCACCCTGTAGAGCCTGTCCATTTCTACATTCAATGAATGTATACTTTGGCTGGCTTTTCTATATGTTTTATCCAGTTCTTTGCTTGGAACACTAAGAACCTGGAAAGAAGTCCGTTGGGACCCACGATCTGGTAACAGTAACAAATAATAAGATTGCCCTTTGCAATAATCCTCACAATACGATTTTGTGTAGAGGCTCTAAGTCACAAGGGCCGAGTTTCAATTCTAGCCTCACTCCTCAGTATTTGTGTGACTATAAACACTAACTGACCTTATGGCCTTTATTTCTGCACCTATAAAGCAGAGATAATTATAGCACTTCATATATAAGTATGTGGCATAATAACATTACCTGAAACATTGGGTTGTCTTAAAGCAATAAATGTAGAGCCATTAGAATAACATATACTTAGCAAGTTCTCCATAGTATTAGTGGTTACTATCCTTTCAATATTTTAAATTTGCAAATAAGCAAACCGAAGATCAGAGAACCTATGCAAATGCTACAAATTATACAGCTAGCAAGTGTCAGAGCAGGAAATAAAATCCAGATCTACCTAATTACAAAGCGCTTATTCTTTTCCACATCACCGTATTGGAGCCCTGTGTGTGAGTCCAAATAAAAGAAGAAAAGCAATCAGGTCATTGTTTTGGATGGCTAAGGGGAGGGATGATGATCGCAGAATGGTAAGTTTAGGTCTCTGCTCTAAGGTCATTTGAGCTGATGACTTGATTTAGGGTATGATTGCGGGAATGAACTAAGAAAGTGAAATAAGAGTGGTTATGTTTGAGAAGCTGTTCAGATTTCATGCTATCTCTGATGCATGGACTGTAAACAAATCTCTCAATATTTGTGTCTTAATATTCTAATTTGAAAATTAAGGACAAACCATCCTTTTGCTCTAGCCTTTCATTAATGTGTGTGTGTGTGTGTATATATATATATATAATGTATGGCATTAGATTTTATCTGATTATGATCTTTCTCTTTTGAATTTTGAATCTTGCTACCTTATGCATGTTCTTTGCTATGCATATAAATTATGACAACTATTAAAAAACTTTAAGAGAGAAGTCAGTATTAATTCTGCTGTCTAAAATAGCATATTCTAATAGCAAGAGCAAGACATACACAAAATTTTCAATAAAGGTAAAATGCAATTATTTCTCTTTTGGAGACATAAGTGAGATACTACTGAAATTCAAAATATAAGTCTTGGGTGGGGATTAGGAAATATGTTGGAGTTTAAATAGAGTCCAGAATTTTAATTTGCAGAAATGGAAGCAAATAGAAATATTGTGCTCAACTTTAGAGAACATACAAACTAAAGTAGCTTTGTCAGAGTGTGGGGGATGTAGTTGAAGTAGGAGTAGGGATTCAATTTCTCAATAGGAACTCTGGGGTCAGGCTAAGTATTTAACAGCAGCCTGTAGATAATAGGTAATCTATGAAAATTTTAAAAAGAGGATGACAACCCAGAACTATATTTTTACTAGGGAAAAGGGACAGCAGATTGTTTGGCAGGAGAAAAGAAAAAGGGATCTGAAGTAATTCCTGTTTAGCTTACTGAGTATATAAATTAGTGTCTTTGCTTAGTAGACTTGATTTGGCCCTTTGTTCAGCCATGATGTGCTTATTGAAAGAATAAATAATAGCTTAAAGAAGCAGGAAAATGATCTGTTGATATATAATTAAATCCAGTATACTTGCACTGATCTGGATTAGAACAATCCAGACAAAAATATAATCACTTTATAGAAAATAAATTAAGGAACAAGAATATTCTGTTTACATGCTCAAAAATACAATCTAATGCATTAAAATTTCCATGTTATTTGCAGAACAGTCTTGTTTAATATTTTATTTTGGCTCATTTCCATATATGCAATCAAGATTCCAATATATTTCACATCCAAGCTTGTGCCATGAAATATGATGGTCTGGTCAAATAATACTGTAATTATACAGTCTCAAAAATTTTGCACAAAATCAGTAAAAAAAAAGTTTCCTCCACAATCCATCTTAAAATCAATTAGGGAATCTTTCTGCAAGATTTCTCACTTGCTTCAGATTAGATTTTAGTATGTGTGTGGAAAGACTAAATTAAAAAATACTAGATGAGGTATGTTATTTGAATTATTAGCACAAGTCTTCATTGATGACTATAAAGACTTTATAAAATAAAATATTTAACAGGTCTACTTTCCTGAAATGTATTTTCAGGTATCATACATAAGTAGTAGCACAAGTCTTCATTGATGACTATAAAGACTTTATAAAATAAAATATTTAACAGGTCTACTTTCCTGAAATGTATTTTCAGGTATCATTAACATAAGTAGAACATGTTTTTTTTTCTATTTATTATGGCAATCTTATAATTTTCAAGATTACATTACTGCTTAAAAAATTCTTAGCTCATGTACAATTGATTGCTCTTACACTTTTGTCTCTGCTTACATTTCTTAGTTATATAGATATATATAAAATATGTGAAATATATATTTTAAAAAATGTAATATATATATGAAATCTAGCATAGTAAGTCCCAGATTCATGAACATTTGAGTTGTGAACATTCACAGATATAAACGGACTCGAGTTATGAATATTCATAGATTCAAACACATCGTGGAGGCGGCCTGTGATCGTTTCGCGCCTCATCGTCAGGTGTGGGCCGGATCCCATTTCCCCCCGCACCGTCTCTCCCCTGCCTCCGTCAGTAATGCTCCTCTTCGCAGTTCATTCTGCGTGATCCCCTATGTGCCAGTTGTTGTACTGTATGGTTCCACCATTTGAAGGTAACTGTAAAAGTAAAAATAGTTCAGTTGCAATATTTTTGTGTTGAGGCTTTTATTTTCTACATTGTATATTTGTGTCAGCGGTGTATAAGACTCAACTTTTGAGATTTATGAACGAATCTGAAACATTGTCTCTGAAAGAAACTCACTAGTAAGTCAGGGACTTATCTATATTACATTTATGCAATATATGTATGACATATATGTATATGATATATATATATATGTATGTATTGTTGTATAAAGGAGAAAGATGTGCACCAGTTCCTCCCTTGATACCAGACAGAGGCTCTCTTAGTGAATACTTCACCCTTCTCACTTTTACCATCTGTTTCTCTAGAGCCACATCCTGTGACCCAGCAAAAACACAATTGTGTAAGTGGCTATCATGGCGTATTTTGCACAGGGAGGGGCTAGGGATAGAAACATTAGGTGCAAAGTCTGCTTTCATGGGGGCATTGGAATTCATATAGAGACCTGGGAAGACACCAACAGGTGTGCCTCTTCACTTGGTTCAATTCAGTCTTTTGGTGGACTGCTTTTTGAAAAACATAATACATTATAAAGTCACTAGAACTGACACAAAGCTTAACATTTTATCGCCATCTACCTATTTGTTAGTTTTTCATAGGAGGTTAGATCAGTTCCTGGAAGTGAGTTCACAATTTGAGGATTTATTATTTTTTTATTTTTTTAAAAATCACCCTCATAGTGTATGTTTGCTGCTGTAAAATTACAAATTTTTTTCTATATATTTATTTGCCTTTTGTACTTCTTCATCTGAGACCTATCTATTCATTTCAGATGCCTATTTTGGGATTGAGTCTTTCAATTTGGGGGTGTTCCTGATTTTTTCAATCGTATGTTCTAGATATTAGTCCTTCATCTGAGAGAACTGAATAATTTTTTTTTCAACCCAATCTGTGGGTTGTTTGTCACTCTGCTGGTGATTTTTTTGTGATGCAAAACTCTTTTATAGAGTGAGATCACGGTTGTTGATTCTTTCCAAGAGATGCAAATTAAAGCAGTACTGAGATTCCATCTCACTCCAAAAAGATTGAAAATTATCAAGAAATCAACCAACAACATGCTTATGGGACTGGGCGGAGGGGGGAACCATGCTAGATTGTTGGTGGGAATGCAGACTGCTGCAACCACTGTGGCAATCAGTGTGAGATTCCTCAATCAATTAGTATTAGAGGTCGCATTTGACTCCACTATTTCCCTTCTGGGTATCTTCTGCAAGAATTAAAAGCATAATACCACAATAATATATGCAAACCCATGTTTATTATGACACAATTTGTGATATCTAAATATTGGAAACAACGCAAATGTCTATCAGCCAATGAATGGATAGGAAAGATGTGTTTTTTTATATAATGGAGTACTACTCAGCCATAGAGAAAGATAAACTTGAGACATTTATAGCTAAATGGCTGCACCTTGAGACTATACTCCAAAGTCAAATAAATTGTGCACACATATGTAAATATCACCTTCTTTCTCTAGTGTGATAAACTGAAAGAGTAAATAATAATAGATACGGTGAAATAGGGAGAAATTGTTCAAAAGGGAAGGGAAACTGGGAGGTGGAAGGTGGGAAAAGAAGGAAGGGAAGAGAAAAAATAGAAAGGAAGGAAAAAATGGAAACAAAGCTTTTGAAAGTAAGAAGAAGGGGTTGAAGGGAAAGGAGGGGAATGGGAGAAAATAGGAATCAAAATACACTAGATATAGGTGTACATTTCCTTTGTAAATGGGATCACTATGTATATTTGAATTGTACCAATAAAATTAGTCAAAATTAAAAAAATAAAAATAAAATTACAGATATTTTCATATTATACTTGTTTTAGTCTTTAATCTCTAGTCATCCTTTCTTCTTACTTTTATAAAAATAATGCACATTATGATTCATTCATTACGATTAGCTAGAGTCCTAACTAGTCTGACCTCTTTCCATCCTTGTCTCTGAAAAGTCTTTTTATAGAACACAGCAGTTAGAGTAATTCCATTAAAGATTGTCAAACCATAGCACTCCTCCTAGGCTGACAAGAGAAGACTCTATTGTCTTCCAGTCTCACAAGATCCTGTCCTACCTCGAGGTATCTGCACTGTGGTCCATTACTTGGAATCTACTTTTTCCGAATGTCTGCTCCCTTTATACTTTCACTACTTTTGGTCTGAGGCTTCTCCTTTATTGAGGTCTGTGACTGACCATCTGTTTGACCTCCTGTTTTCTGTACCATTTCTCACTTACAAGATATAGTATTTATCACCTTCATATATATACATATATATATATACATACAAATTATATGTAAACATATAATATATATTTTATTCATATATGTTGTTACAATGTTAAATGCCTGAATAAAATGTCTGATTTGTGAAGTTGATTGATCCTCATGATCTAGACCAGTGCTCACCACATAATGATATGCTACAATACATTTTGGTGGATAATTGAAAAAATGAATGAAAAGATCTCCATAAAATTATAAAACTAGGTACGGTTGCATTCACCTGTAATCCCAGGGAGGGTAAAGCAGGAAAGTTACAAGTTTAAGACTGATATGGGTATCTTAGTAACTTAGTAAGACTATATCTCTAAATTAAAAATATAATAAAAGGATATAGCTCAGGTCAAAGGTCTTGGGTTCAATCTTGGATACCACAAGAGAAAAAAATGTTATAAAATCATGATGGTGCATACATAGGAGAGTGAACATGTTTAAAACAACTTGTAAATACTGTATTTACAAATTTGTAAATTTAAAAACAAGGCATTTAGATCTAACTTTTAAGATATGAAGAAGAATAAATTGGTAAGATACAATAGTATTTGACTTAGACAATTCAAAATTGTTAACCACAGATTAACATTAAATGCTTTTTTCATGTAGTTATAGAATAAAGACATAAATTTGCTTATATACAAATATCTTCCCCTAAATCTATACATTTTACAGACACACACACACACAGATACACATCTCTATGTTAAAATCCCATGAAGTGTATTCTCAAGTTTTATTCAACAACAATACCAAAAACACCATACTGCTCCGTCCTTGTAGTAGTTTTGTAATCTGCCAAATCAACTTCATCTAAGTCAGATACAATTAAGGGACAAAAAGCAGATACAAATGAACTGCATCAGATAGTTCGTCAACTTAAAAGCTTGACTAGAAGGGAATTACATCAACCTGCTCTTAAGGTCTCGAGAGGCTTATGAGTTTAGGTTGATTAAATTACACTGCTGAAAGAAATATTTTCAAATCATGATGTCTGTGTGAGTTTACACGAGAAATGCAGAGGCAAAAAAAAAAACCAGTCAACTTGGTGCAAAATAACGTCACAGGTATGCTGGTTTTGTAGGCATGGAAATATTATACTCATCGTGGCTATTTAGAGACATATTCTGGTTTGCTGTTATATATTTTTGCTATAATAACTCTTACTTATTTGGCAGGAGATACATATCAAATATAGTTTTCAGACCAATATTAAGGAGAGGAATTTTCACTCACAGAGCAATCCAACTGTGTCCACATCTGCAATCCTCTTACGAGTATTTGAACCTGCATACTTCTTTCCATTTCTCTTGTGCTATGCTAAAAAATCCTAGAATTCACTATTTGTCTAATATCGTAGGGTTTTTAAGGTTTTGTAACTCTAGTCACACTGTAGCCCTGCTTATAGTTTTCCATGAACTATAGTTATTTTAAAACTTGATCTTTATGAAGTCATTGATATCTCCTGTATCACATCGATAGTTTATTAATTACATAGAGTAACCTGGATAAAGATACATCATACTTCTAAAGGCCTTTTATCCAGACAAGCGTAGAACAAACAAAGCTAGAAGATGAATCTCTGGCAATTGTTACACACACACACACACACACACACACACACACACACAGCTGCATTCAGTTGAGAATTCATAACTTTGCTCATCAGGTTCAATTCTAAGCTACCTTTGGAAAATAATAATGTCTAATTAATTCAGTATAAGAAAGAGTTTAGTTCACTCAAGTTTTTAGTTTGTTGCAATAAAGGATGGGATTATGTTGAGTTGAGTATGTTTCACTTAGCTTGTGTGAACATTAAAGTTTTATGAACAGTCATTGTAGAAGAAAATCTTAGTGTCCCAACACATTTGGTACTTTTTAAAAAGATGTTGCAGAGTTTTAAACAATGAGTTCAATTCCACTGGATTTTCCTCTTGCTGAGTGAGCCTAATGCCTGTGTAGGCTGCTGGGATACGCCTGGTGGGAGAGTCAGGTGGCGTGCTTTCTGCACCCTCACTTTTTGACTAGGAGAGAATTTTTATTAGTCATCTTTGCCAGTTATGTCTCTGGCTACCATTTCCTGCATCCATGTCCAGATTCTTTTTTTTTTTTTCAGCTTTAATTGAGTTTATTGGTACATTTTAGGGATACAGTACAGTTACATTCATCGTTGGGATCTTGTACCTCTACGTGACAGGTCTTGGTTCTCATTTTTTCCCCTTGTCCCTGCCCTCCCTTCACCCCCTCCGCCCCTCCCCATCTACAACCACTTTATTTCCATCTTTTCATGTCCAGATTCTTACTAAGCCAATCCAGGCAGGGCAAAGACTTTCAGGTGATGCCAATTTAAATTATCTCTTTTAGACCTCAGCTGTAGACCTCAATTGGAGGGTGGGAAAATGAGTGTTCCTTTCTGTAGAACTCTTATCTACCAGGATCACGCCCCAGAAGCGTGATGTTGAAATGCTTCAACCTCCTTCTGGACTTTCCTGAGCCCTCCTGCGGGCTCCCACTCTTCTTTCACATGCGACTTTCTTTTCCTTCGCAACTGTTCAATCAATTCACCCTCTCTGTGAGAAATGCATGATCGCACCTCCCAGTGCTCATAAAGTCACAACTCCACTCATATTTTTGTTGCGCGGATTGTCCACCATTTTAAAATATAAATTAGTTTACAATCTTATTCTGTCAAATCTCAATTTGGAATTCAGCAAATGTAGTTATTTTACTCACCACTTCCTTTAAAAAATAATCTGTTGACTTACCTTGTCCAACAAGAATTATCCTCTGATCTTCATAAAATTATTTCAGATTCCACTAGCTTATCTATTCTAATCCAACATTTCCTCATATTTTCTAATGTTTTTATATAAAATATTACAGAAGAAGTTTGCTGTCTCATATAGCAATTTACATTTAAAATCAGAGAATTAAATCTGTAAGTCACCTTAGAGATCATCCAGTTCAATGCTCTCATTGTAATGACTAGTAAATGTAATCATTTTAAGGCTCCTATTAGCACATGACACTATATACACAGTAAATATGCAACAGGCACTTGTTGAATAAATGGAGCTCAGCTGCTCATCTAACTGTTCTGATTACTTTTGCATGGTTGGCAGCATTTATGAAGTGCCCACCTCTACGGGAAACAGTGTTAGATGCTAATCTAGTGGAACGCAAGTGAAGCAATCAGAGTACTAGTCAGATAACGTACAAGCAGGCAACCCTATGAAAGGCGTAAGCATGGTAGGGCAGGCTCCACATGCTAGGAATGAGACAACAGGAAGTCTCGGGTAAGAAGGAGGATGAAAGTTGCATAAAATTTTCCAGTCCTCTACAAATTAATAAAGACCAATTAATTGAAAATGTAAGATTTTAGAAGTTGAATGACGATTCTGAAAGAAACAGGAAGACAGAGTACCCATTCATCCTGCTGTATGCTATGTCAATAATTGCTTGAGAGTAGGATCAGTTCTCCCGAGATGATGCGTTCTTCCTTCATTCCTTCCTTCCTTCTTTCTTTCTTTAATTTTTTGGTTTTTTGAGACAGGGTCTCACTATGTAGTTGAGACTGACCTGGAACTCACTGTGTAGCCCAGGCTGGTCTCGAACTCAAAGCGATCCTCCTGCATCAGCCTCCCGTGTACTGGGATTACAGGCGTGCGCTACCACACCTGGCTGATGTATTCTTAATTATATTCTTCATATTCTACATTTCTAGTTACTTCTATTCTTTTCTAGAACATGGATCTTCTATCTTCCAGAACAGTTTTTGTCCTTTTTGAAACTTAAACATGTAATCATGCTTTGTAGAGAAAAATGACTGTACTTTAGATTATATGTCTCATCTTTAGAAACATTTAAATTGAAAATACAGTTAATTGATCTCTGTTTTAAGAGGGAAAATGTTTTAAGCTACTCATAATGGATGAAAATGACTGAAAGAGATAAACGTTAAAGTTTGAAAAGGTAAAGAAGATCAGAATTGAAGTAAGAGGCTATTTCAGACAGAGGGCAATGAGTAAATCAATATAGGTAATATATTTAGGTGGCAAATAAATACAATGTCTAGGGAATGAGCTAGGCCGAATATTTGGGATGCAAAGTAAATGCCTACCACAGTGAAGACATTTTGAACATTTATTAATTGATTGATTGATTGATTTTTTAATTTTTTTTTTTTTTTTGGTACCAGGGATTGAACTCTGGTACTTGAGCTTGCATGGCAGGCCACCGAACCACTGAGCTAAATCCCCAGCCCTTGAACATTTAAATGTAGCATACATTAATAAAAAATGCAAATACATAAAGGCACTTAGAAAAATATACAAGTCTCATTTCTCAAATCTCATTTGTACTGCTGAAAAAGGACATTAGTTATTAGTGTCGACTTAATTTTCAAAAATTTTCACAGACACCTCCATCTCTATTTCCACATCGGTCCATCCGTCTACCTATCAACCTCTAGTCTATAGGCATAGTTTCAAATCCATTTACTTCATGGACATATAGAGTTTAATATAATGAAACTATTACACACTCAGCTTTGAAATTTTCTTTGGGGTTTTAAATGTTGATAAGGTATCTCAGCAAATTTTCACATCAGCAAATATATTTCACTTCATTTTTTTCAGTTGCAAAATATTTCACTATACGATCATATAGTTTTTAAAATGTTTTGTTTACTTAGTGATAGACATTCAGGTTATTTCAAAATTTGTCACGATCATCTCCTCTGGACATTTGCCTGTGTGTTAGTTTCAGAGAATTTTAGGTGAGATACAGCAGATTCAGGGGGATAAGGTGTAGAGAGTTTCAGAGAATTTTGAAAGCTCCTAATGGAAAAATTGAGGAGGCATTTCAAAAAAAGCATACAGTTAGAGAAAAAATGAGGAAGCATGACTTTAACTAGATAGAATATTTAATGTAATCAGAGTCACAACCACACTGCATAGTAATATACACATATGAAAACCCTTACCATATCCAAATTATTTTCACAATCAGGAAAGTTAGTGAAATTTCCCATATTTTAAAATCAACTTAACACTGATTATATAATTCAAGTAATCATTCTAGATGTTTCTAGCTGCTATGATTTAAGCTCGAATGAGATAGGTTTATATAACAGGTAGCATTTTTGTCTCAGTAAGAATTTTTTCTTTACCACAGTCAACAATGAGTCTTTCCAGGAACTGAGCACTACATTAAATCATCCTCTACTTAATTGTTTGTTAAAACTTCCAGATAGGTTTATATAACAGGTAGCATTTTTGTCTCAGTAAGAATTTTTTCTTTACCACAGTCAACAATGAGTCTTTCCAGGAACTGGGCACTACATTAAATCATTCTCTACTTAATTGTTTGTTAAAACTTCCCAAAATGCCAATGACTCTTTTCCTGAAGCCTTAATATTCTTGCAGACTTTTGATCAGTACAACATTTCCAGTTTGAAAATCTAATTTACAACAACTTCAAAATCCATTTGGAGTACAGAGCAAATCCATAAAGCAGGATAAAACAAATGTTGTTTTTCACAAAAAAGGCACAAAGAGAATTGCTAAATTTTTGTAATATTGACAAGAATCTTTCATATTAAACATGTTTAATGGAAAATTTCAAACATTTTAGATATATAATCAGTGATAAGGGTCAAAATGAAAAGAGAGATAGTATCTATTTTCCTTTTTAGATTTTCAAAGTACTCACTCAGTGTTTAGTTTTGTGAATAAGGTACCCTTCAAGGAGGTACCTGGGACTGAGGAAAGTTTGTCTCTGTGGCTTTGGGGTATATAGCAGGCCTCTCCTCATTGTCTGGGGGAGCAGTGGAAAGGAACTGAGAAGATGTAAAAGTAGCCATTCCAAAAAGGCCAGGCAAACACTAGCAAGAGAGCTAATGGTGTGGAAAGCACAGCTTTATTTTTGAAGATGGTGGGTATGTACACCTAGGTGACTGATTCTTTATTTTTTCATTTATACATGAATCACATATGGGTCTTATGAAAATGCAGATTCAGATTAGGCAGTTGTACATTTCTAATAAGTTCCCAGTGATGCCAACACTGCCATACTTTGAGGAACAAGGCAGGGTGCTAGAGATAAAAGAAGTTTAGTTGTAGAAATGAGTGACAAAGCTGGTAGAAATTGTCAATTCATAGTGAGAGTTAATAATTTCATGAAAAGCTAATGCAAACACTTTTTCAGAGTGTTATTCAATATTTTGGAATTTCAGATGCTGAAGAAAACTTTTTTGGTAAACAGTGGGGAACAATGAAGTGTAGGTGTGCATCCAGTTTTCAGAATACTCTGTGGACCTAGAGTTATGATTCCTCTTCATTAAACTCCTGAGTATGCATGGAAAGTGTATCGAAGGAAACCAAGAGAGCGGGACAGAGGAATGGTGAAAGTTGAAAGAAAGTGACCTCCAAGTGTTAACAATACACTGTTCAGACTAGCAGAAATGTTAATTGCTTTCATGAATAAAGATTAATAACTTGCTATAAAATAGGTATTTACTACATCTGCATACATAAATCAATTTCTTTGGATCAAAATATAATTTATGTTTATTTCTCTCACGTGCAATGCCAGATTAATGATTTAATACAACCTTCCTATTTTAAAGCATTTTTTCACATAATTTTCACAAATCCATGTACTTTTTAGTTTGGTGTTTTCATGGAAGGACAACAGAACTTGTACCCCATGTCACTACAATTCTTCCACATTTTGTCATGTCTTCTACTAGAGCTATAGCTAACTATGTCATGCACATTGCATCTAAATATTCATTAATACCTACTATTTTGCAATTGTTGAAAAATCATTTTTAAATTACTGCAGTAATATTCAAGAGGTTTCAGAATGTTTGTATTTTTTGAAAAGAGTAAAAAAATAAACACACTGACTTCAAAATGTCCTATTTTAAACCATTCATATTTAAATATTTTATTCATATATGTTTTACAATTAACATTCACATTTTGACCAAAAAATTGGAGAGTCCTTCATCTTAACCTTCCTATATCTATGCCTGGAACTTTCCATTTGCAATCACATATTAAAAACAAGAAGTAATGACTTAAAATAAGACCAACATGTTCAGAGAGAAACATATGATTTGATTTTTTATAGTGATTCCATTTCTCTTACATTTTTCTCGATACCTAAATAAGTTTACTATTCTCAGACTCTTCTGGTAGCATAATTGAAACATCTTACATGGCTTCCAACTAATTTAGCTCGGAAAAGTCAAAATATTGAAGCTGGGAAATGTACCAAACACATCTTCAGTTTTTTCCCTATTTTCAAAGTGGGTAGGAAGCAGTCAGTCAACAACAAACATGTTATTGAGCTTTTACTGGGTGTTGTAAGTAGACTATATGGAAACATATTCTAAAACCCTGGGTCATGCCTAGAAAAGATGATTTGCTGATAGTCCTACAGAAGAAAGTGCTTTTGATATCAGTGAAAATTTAGATAAATTACAGGTGAGAAATTGACACAGATGCAATAGTTAATAAAAATATAAACAGATTGACACTATAGCAGATTGAATTGTTTAAAAAATTGTCTCTGTATATCTAGAAATCCTAGTCAAGAAAGAAATAAAGATGTAAATTCTTTGTAAATAGGGAAGGGTGAAGGGGGTGAAGAGAGGGCAGGGGTACGGGGAAAAAATAAGAACCAAGACACATCATGTAAAGGTACAAGATCCCAGTGATAAATGTAACTGTATAGTTTGCTTTAAATGTACCAATAAACTAAATGGGGGAAAAAAGAAATAAAGATGTAAATATATAAAACCATTTATCTATCTACTATCTATCTACTAATTTTCATTGATTCATAAATAGAATTTAAGTAGAAGGATAATTTCCTCCCAGCTTCATTTCTGTTTAGTGCTTTATCTCTATTGGATTACAATATAATTATAGAAGGGTAATGTAGTCTTCTGTGGCCCACAAAGAGAAGCACAGTTCCATCGGACTGTGTCAGATCACCACACTCTAAATTTGGTATTGTCTGAGAGTCATCACATTCTATATGGCTTCTTTCAAGCAGAATATTTACATTCTTACTGTGCATCATTAAAACCAAGGTTTCCATAGGTGTATTTAACTTAGTTTATTTTGTACAGTTAAATCAGTAAATAAAAATTAGCTAAAATACAATATTTCTTGATTTTAAAACCACATTTAAAAAGTTGTTGGCACTCTAGCAAGTCATACCAGGATATGCACAATGAAAGAGCACTCAGTCAAAATTCTACACATTCCTTGACTTATGGGTTTATTTGACTTCTTAAGTCACAGCATTACAATGTTAAAAAGCAACGTTATAATGCATTATCTTCCATCTAGTAAGTGGGAGAGTTTCTCAATTTTCCATCATATTAGCATTCTATTACCATTAGTAGGTGATTAAAGCAACAGTAAATAGAATTCATAGCACTGGTATTAACTACTAAAATGGTCTAACATAATTTTTAAGGTTAATACATACAAAGTAGCAATATCAATTTTTTTTTTTTTGGTACCCGGGTTTGAACTCAGGTCCTTGCTCTTGCAAGGCAGTCACCAGAACCACTGAACTAAATCCCTAGCCCAATATCAAATTTTGAAAAGCAGAAATGGTATGCATATAGGCATGAGGTCTACATGTACACTGAAAACCTTTCTTTCTTTGAAATAGTATTCATTATAGGTGCTATTTATTGCTAAACTCTTTGAAAAGTACTGTCAAACCAAACAGTACATTTTCAAGCTCTGCTGTGCCTGTTTTATAAGCTTATCTCTATTTGCTTAAAGTGTAATATACAAACACTTAAAATTTTTTAGGACTAATTATTCATGTTTCTAAAATTCACTTTACATCTTTGAATTTGTACCATTGTATCTGTGAAAGCAACAAAATAGAGCTTAAATATATCTTTCTTCTACTTCCAGGGTCATGATATTTTTTATATTTTTATGAATATGTATGAAAATGAGATTTCCCTTTTTCACTTTAAAGATGAGCAAGGACCAAACTTAAAAGTTACGTTGAAATTTTGCTTTATTTATTTATCTGCTCTGGGAAGGAATGGGAGAAGACCCCAAAGTGACTGACATTTTTTTCCCTTTTAAATATGATGAACAAAGGCATTTTGATTTATTATTTTCTTTCAAAGGACAGGTGACATTTCCTGCAACATTGACTTTAGTTTATAATCCCTTCTTGGCAAGCCGAAAAAATTACAACTGGAAAGATTTTCACAGTCAGACGCTCCACTAGAATGAAATGTTACAGAGTGCTACACTTCAGCCAAACCAGCACAATCCTTCCTTTGCCAAATTTTCTTTTATATTTTGGAGTTGGCCTCTCAGCACAGATTTGATTCACACTATTTAAAAATAAATCTGATGACTGCAAAGCAGAAAATTCAGGCTCTGTTGTCATAGTATCAGTATTTCCATTTCTATGCTTGGAGACAACCTAGACTTCTAAAGAGAGCTAAAGTTCCTAATTCAATGGTGGAGACTAATTTTACTTAAAATCTATGTATCTGTTATATTCACAAAGGAAAAAATACTGCATTTATTACCTGGCACAGTAAGCATTTTATGAGTGATTTACTTCCATAATAAACATATACTTATAGTATGAAGAGGTGATACTTCATAGAAACAATTGGCTTTGAGATAACACAACTGAAACAAGAATTGTGTTCAATACCAGTGTATCATTTTGATTTTACTGTTTGTAGTGATTTTATCATTATCTGCTTAAATACCAAGTTCACTATTGGCTGTATTTTCCTGCTATATTCTTCAACTTTAAAGAATATCGTAAACAATTCAACAGTTCTGCTCATTTACCTGTGCACACATCAGATGGCCTCTAGGATGGGCTTGTGACTGTTTTGACCAAGAGGAAGTGCTGATCTGGATTGTGATAGCTTCTATTCCCTCTGTCTTAGAACTTTTGGCCATAACATGTGTTAATACCTGGTGAGGGGCCAGATTATAAAAAGAAGTCTGAGAGGCTAAGACAACACTTTAAAAGCAAGACCCCAGCTGTCACAGACGAGAGGAGCTTAAAGACACATGAGAGTTAAATGCAACATGGCTTCTGAGCTGAGCTGAGCTGAGCTGAGAATCTCTAATAGAAAAGGGCATTCAGCAAAAACTAGAGATCTGGAAGAACTGTGATGTTCAGTGAATAA
This sequence comes from Fukomys damarensis, assembly GCF_012274545.1. Lineage (NCBI taxonomy): Eukaryota > Metazoa > Chordata > Mammalia > Rodentia > Bathyergidae > Fukomys > Fukomys damarensis. Next base: position 19,653,295 of record NW_022900930.1, read on the forward strand.
TACTGAATCCATTAGGTTCATTTGTAACAGATGTACAACACTCATAAAACTTTTAATAATAAGGGGACATTGGTGTGGAACATGTATAAAATTTCTGTACTCTCAAGTTTTTTTGTAAAGCTAAAACAGTTATAAAAATAAAGCCTATTGAAAAATAAACAAATAAGGCCACAAGGAGGAGCATCCGAGACTGAGACGTTGAGTGCACAGTGGCTCCAGACAGCCTTTGATTTAACCTGTGTGGAAACTCCACCAGGGAGCAGCACATGAGGCAGCCAGCTGAGCCCCAGCCAAGATCTGGTGAAACAGCTGTTTATGCTTCCGATTTGGGGGGTTATTGTCCTGTAACAGATAAACAGCATGCTACATTAACTTGATTTTATCTATGAAATATTCATATTTTACTATGTTGATTTGAAAAGAAGAAGCCAGTAAGAGTTTTATTTCATAGAATGGAAATGTCTGGAGAAGAGGTTGCTTTCTGGGAAACATGATAGTTTACTTTGAAATATAAATGTATAGGATTTGGGGGTTTAGAGTTACCTACAACTAACAGTGTGCAGTAGGAAAAGTTGTTTTCCTCTTATTAAATAGGAACTTTTCATCTTTTCTTAAATGTGCTACAGCATTGTAAACATAGGCTGATGATTAAAAGTAATAATGCATGGAGTCTCCCAACACAGTTCTGGGCACAGAGAACTTGCTGATTAAAAGATCGCTGTTAGCATATGTGATAACCAGGACACAAAATCAAGCTTTGTCTCTAAGCCATCCGTAAGGCAGCACAATAGGTCTCGTCTCCACTGCTCAGTTAATTGCAGAGGTAGACCTAGTTCTACAAAATCTATGAGCAAATACTAAATTCTCAGTTTTTAGCGTATGACAAATATTTTATATATAGTATTTTTTCATAGCTATTATTTAAGATAGATATTTTTGTTGTCTTTCATCCTTCAAAAATTTTTGCTTGGCAGTGTTTAAGTTATCTGTGCAAGATCACATGGTCTAAAGCCAAGATGTTTGGTGTGCAAGCACACTGACTCAAATGAACCATTCTTTAAGTTTTCTGCTTGTAAGACTTAGTCTTTTCTTTCCTTATTAACAAAGTCCTCCTCTATAATGTACCCTTTTACCTTGGAAATGCTGGGATTATTTTGTACAATGGTTAAAAAAAAGTGCTTCATATCTTTAGGTTATAAGGTTAATGTATCACAAGGCATTAAAATTGTTTTGGCCCTATTAAATCAATGCACTAGTTTAGCCTAAGTCAAAATTTGTTTTAAGTGCTTAACTGTGAAATCCCACTAGAAAAGAATGGGAAGGGTAGGGGAAAGGAAATAAGGGAAAATTTAAAAATATAAGAAAATGGAAATAAAGTATTTGTAAATAGGGAAGGGAAGAGGGGGTGAAGGGAGGGCAGAAGTAGGGAGAAAAATGAGACCCAAGACCTGTCATGTAAGGATACAAGATCCCAATGATGAATGTAACTATATTGAAAACCTAAAATGTAGCAATAAACTCAATGAGGAAAAAAAAAAAAGAAAATACATGAAAATATATGCATTATTTAAATTGGAAATACCTAGAAATAGAATACTCAAGTAATGGAAGCAAAAATATTTTTATATTTAAAGAAATAGTCTGCACAGCTGGATAAATGTTAAGCAAATTATAACTCAAAATTCTGTAATTATTGAATTGAGGAATAGAGTTAGATTGTGATGAAGGGAAACATAATAATTGCAGAAATATGAAAAGAAAGAAATAAACACTGTAGGAGAGACACAAAGTGGTCTTCGAACATTAGTAATATATTCAAGAATTCAACCACAGAAAGAATAAAAATCACATAATCTCTGATCATAATTTTAAAATTAATTTTATTGTTACATTTTAGGTATGCAATATAATGGCATTCATCATTGCAGATTTTCACCTTTACAAAATGTAAATAAGGATCAAAATGTATAACAAATAATTTCTGATCATAATTTTAAGAGTAAATAAAGAAGCAACAGGAGAATTTCAATGCAAATATTCTCCAATAGAGCATTATTTAAAAACTCACCAGTTATTTTCCATACAAGTAGCCAGAGTGCCCAAGTCCATCAGACTAGGAGATATATTTGTTGAATATGAGAAATCATTTCATGTCTATAAAATGGGATTTCGACTAAATTTTTGCTGCTCTATAAACTTCTGCAAAAACAAGAATAGATGAGCAGAGGGAGATCGAGGCAAAGGAAAATAGTTCATTATTAAGGAGAAAAAAATCATTTTCTAAAAGCTTTTTAATCACAAGAAAAAGAGTTCACATTATTTTCTTCTAATTGAATATTACTCACTGAATTTGTAGTTTCTTATCGAAAAATGCACCTTCTGCTTTCTGTGCCTGTTATCGATATACTTGCTTTATTTACTTTCCTATATATTAAAAAACATAGTTGAAGTTTGCACAGGCAGAATTATGCATCTTTAAAAATTGCCCATGTCCCAGTGCCTGGATTTTCATATGCTTGTCACACTCAAAATGGACTTGTAGATATGTTTGAGGTATGGACTTTTGGACATGCAGAGTGCCCTAGATTATCCTAGACTATGTAGGAGGATCCATAATCAATCAGTTCTTAGAAGCTGAGAGCCTTCCTAATGGGTCAGAGATTTAATGTGAGAGAATCTCAACCTGTCATCTGGGCTGTGATGATGGAAGATGGAGCAGAAATCAAGGAGTATGGTGGCTTCTGGAAGCTGGGAATGACTCTGAATATACGACCAGCACAGAAATAGGAAACTGAGTCCTGCAACAGGAGAGGAAGTCCGCCAACTATCTCAAGAAGCAAGAAAATGGATTCTCCACTAGAGACTTCAGTTGATCAAGTCCTGTGGTCCTTGACTTTAAGACTGTGAGATAAGCAACAGACTTTTGAACTACAGATCTGTAAGACAAATAGTACTGTTTTAACGGTTAAATTTGTTACAAAAAAGGAGACTTATGCAAGGTAAATTGTTACATCTTGTCCAGCCTACATGTTTACGGAGGAGAGCACAGTGCATTGATTAGTGAAGAGCTACAATTTTGCTGATGCAGAAAAAGTAAAATTAGGTATAGGTGTGTGTGTGTGGGGTGTTTATTGCCCGTTAAGTCTTCTTCTAAGAACAAATTCAATAGAACATATCAGTGTGATCATCCTCATTTTACAGACAAGAAAACTCAGCTTAGAAAGGACTGAGGGAAATATGCATTTCTGCTTTGAATTTCCCGAACTATAGAAATCACTTGGAAGTGTGTCCACTGTGATGGATCTAATTTAAAGACGTTTGCCCTGATAGTATAACTAACCACCCACATTTATGTTAGTTATGTAGACATTTATCATACTTCTATGGATAGACTAAATTTTGTTATCAAAGTTAAATTTAAACAATTTGATTTAATTTATTTTAAGAGCTAAAAGCATTAATGTGGGTACTCAAGAGACCAGGCTTAATGAATCAATCAAACTTTATAATGGTTTCTCAGAACTGATTTTATTTATCACTACCAAAAACACTCCCAGCCTAATTAACATTTTACTTCAAATTGAAATAAATTATATCCAGTCTGAATAAATGTTCTTTAACAAACGCTTGGCTTTTAATTCTTGTGCATCCTATCTCCCTCCCTGTAAACAGAGAATGTTATAAATATGTTGTTTGTTTAAGTACAAAATTCGACACACAAAGCATAATTACTTAGTAAAGAAGCTTGAAGATCTGTTTAGAAATATTATCTATACTTCAAGGTTGATGTTTACCCAAGGTAAAAAGTTATTTAGAATAGGAAAGAAACAAACACATTTTTATCCAGTGAAGAGCTATAATTTTGCTTGTGTGGAACAAGTGAAATTAGGCATTCAGCTTCGGCACACACGAGTAACGAAAGGGAGGAAGAACACAACCACCTCTACTGAAAGCATCTTATACTGATTTCCTTGTAGAATTTCCCATGAAATACAATAAGCACCTCCAGCAGCATTTGGTAAGCATAGAAATCCAGGCTTTGCAAGGTTGTACATCTTGTGTCTAGGTACAGGTAAAAATGTATAGTGTAGATGTTAGGGTATATGAAATTACCAAGCCTCCTTTTTAACGCATTTCAATTTTTCATGGTTCCTCTCACTACGAAAGATTGCATCCTGAAATTACTCCAGATCTCCATTAGGGCAAAAAATATAATTAACCTAATAAATAAATGTACCAATCTTTTGTTGTTGTTATTCGGAAATGTGGCATTGCTAAGATTCTTAAGGGAATTTTATCTTGAGAAATATTTCCATTACTTTTTGCTCTTAGCTATGTCCTACATGTAATGAGTTTTATTTTTGCAAAATAATATAACTGTGTCACAAAATAAAAACATGCTGCACATTATTTCCAAATTAAGATAATAATTAATGGACATGCTGGAACAAAATCTAGCTATATTGTGCACATGTGCATACATATTGAACATGCATATTTTAAATATATTTCTGAATGATACATAATGAATACATGTGCATACATATAAAACAAATGTATTTTAAATATATCTCTGAATAATACATGACAAATACATGTGATTTTTCAACATGGATTGCATTAAGGGATTAGTAAAGCTAAGTTCTAGGTGAATCTGTGGATTCAGAGATGAGGGCGAGACAGGCCAGCAAACGGAGAGGAAAAGACCTGCCCTGCTTACAGGTGTCATCCTTCAATATTCCTGCAGCCCAGATGGAATTAGAAAGGTGGAGAAGGGAGAAGGCAGCAAGCACACTTGCCAGCTTCGTTCTGTTTGAACAGATGTGGCTTTTGCTGTGGACAGCAGACTCTAGCTTCTTCAGCCTTTTAATGTGGACTCATTCCAGGGACTCTCCAAGGAACTTCCAGGCCTTCAACCTCAATCTGATCTCTCTTCTTCTGAGGTTTCCAACTTCTTGAAAAGAGCAGCTACTTCATCTATTGGCTCTCTGCTAAGCAGAATGCCATGGCTGACTACCTAGCCTCCGATCATTTAAGTCAATTGAATAAATCTCCTTTTGTTTGTTTGTTTTTGTTTTTGTTTTTGTTTTTTTTGAGACAAGGTCTCACTACATAGTTGAGACTGACCTGGAACTCACTATGTAGCCCAGGCTGGTCTCGAACTCACAGCGATCACCCTGCCTCAGCCTCCCGAGTGCTGGGATTACAAGCGTGAGCCACCAGGCCAGGCTCAATCCCCTTTTAAATATAATACATATAAATATATTTCCTGAGGTCTCACCGAAAACATAAAATTGCTTGAAATTTTCAGTGTTTTAAAACCTAGGATCTCCAAAGACCAATAATTCAGTTTCCATGCTTGCTCATTTTGTGAATCAATTTATGTGATTACTACTTTTCAAAATTTATTTTTGCAAAACATATTTTGTAGAGTCCAGTAGAATACTCCAATAAGATTAAATACATAGGAAGCAAAGAATATTTAACAGAACTACTTTGGCCTTTCAATGATGTAATGATTTGAAAAAATAATCACCATGTTAAATATATATATACATAAATTTAGATACAAGAAGCCAGTACTATTTCTAAGTGAAAAGAATTTGAAACAAATTCTTTGTCTTTATCTATCCCACAATAAATCAAATTACTTACATGTGAAATTATAATAGCCAGGATACATTGATTATCCTATAATTTGTACTGCTATAAACTGTTCTAGATTTTTTAATAAAATAAATGAAACCATAGTGATGTTTATAAACTAGATGCTTAAGTGAAATAAAAATGTTTGAGCATAAATTTTATACTTGTAAGTTTTAAACGACATAACTTTTGCACATTTATAGTATAATAAAAATGTTCATCTTTAATTTTTCATTCACTTCCCAAGTCATTACAGATTGCTGAACTATCTCAACAGGATACACATGCAAAGATAAGTATATTTTAAGGCAACATTTGAGGGGTGACATGCATTTTGTGCTCCAGTGGATCTTAGCCAAAAGGCCAAGAAGCAGTGTGAGATGCATTTTATGAAGAGACTTGCACCCCAGTGTCCTTCAGCGCTGTGTTCTATTTCCATCTCCAGCTCACACTGATTCTTCGCACTGTTTTAGAATTCTAGAGCTTCTCTAGCAAGTTAGCACAAAGTTAGTGGTTTGAAGCAATAGAAATGTATTCTTTCATAGCCCAGCAGACCAGATGTCTCCAATCAAGGTGTCATCAAGACTGGTTCCATGTAAGGATGAATCTGTTTCAAAATAGGCTCATGCTTGGCTTTTGGTGGTTGCCAGCAATCCTTGACACCTCTTGGCTGGTTGATGCATCACTCCTGTCTCTGGGTCCATTTTTCCTATCATCGTTTATGCATGCCTGTGACCTTCCCTCTTCTTATTAGAATACTTGTCATTGAATTTAGTGTGAGCCCTAAATCCAAGATGAGCTCATTTTAACCCAATTACGTATGTACAGACCTTTTTCAGATAATGTCACCTACAAGGATTTTGGAGGTTTAGAATGAAGACATATCTTTCTAGGAGCCACTATTCAACACACTCAACCCTTCTTTAAAATTGTATGGCCCTTTGTTCTGTATGACACACTCAAGAAGGAGACATGAGTTTTATACGTCTTGCCTAATGAAAGCAATAGAATATGGCAAATAAAAGCATGGATTCCTACAACAAACTGATTTGTTCAACTCCTAGCTCTGATGATTTATTAATGAAAATACTAGATGAGTTAAAATGAAAATGTAAATAAGGACCAAAATGTATAAATGGTAATGTGAATGAGGAAGAAAATGTCCAAAGGGGAAGGGGTAGTGGGAGAATTACGGGAAATGATAGAAGGGAAAGGAATAAATATGAGAAGAGGGAAAAATGAGAAATACAGTCTTTGTAAATAAGGAGGGGTGGCGGGGTCAAAGGGAAGCAGGGAAATGGGTAAAACAGAAGAACCAAGAGTTGTTTTCTTTAGCAGGCGGTATTATTTTAAAATATGATCTTATAGGAAGAGTCAGTAGGATTAAGAGATTGTTATAGTTCTGCAGAATTATTGTTATAGGTCTGCATTTAGAAGGGAAAGATGAACTGTAGCCCTTAGGTAAAAAACTGCATAGAATGGCAGGGTTTGATTACGTATAGAATCCACTGAAGAAAGGATTCTGATGTCATCCCCAGCCTCAGCCTCACATAGAACTTTCTGGATTTCAGGGGCCAGAAAGGGGAGACAAACCATGGAAGATGATATAAATAGATGCCATATGTTGAGTCTGAAGTAACCTGTGTTATGCCAGTGATTTAAAATGTACAAAGAAAGGGTGGGAGTAGAGATTTGTTAGGTGTTCACAGAGGAATCAATGAAAGGACTAAAGGGAAAAGCACAAACAGAAAGAGAAACAAGCATACCTTAGAAAAATAACCATTTGAGGATGACAGAAGAGAAAGAGTTACCATTATGGGAAATAAGGAGAAACATTTAAAGATAAAAGGCAAAACATAGAAATGTGCAATCTGTAAGAAATGAGAAGAAAGAGTTTCATGTAGAAGACCATAAACCATATCAAACACTTGAGCAGGGTCAGGGATTCTTCCAAATACAGTGTCCTCTACTCAGTTGTCAGTCAGAAAACTAGTATTGAATTTTAGATGAGCAATATTTATAGAGATTTGAGAAACCCACTAGGATTGCAAAATGTATATTAAGGAATTGGAAACAATAATTATTCAAGAAGATTAGAAGAGAAAGAAATACATTTTAAAAGGTTGGTAGCAGGACTTATTCCAGAGGGAAGACTGAATAAACACTTCTCAGATGAAGAAGTAGAAATGGTAAATGAATATATGAAAAAGTGTTCAACATCACTTGTCCTTTGAGGGATGCAAATTACAGAGCAGAGATTCTATCTCACTCCAGAAGAATGGCAATTATCAAGAAATCAACCAAAAAGTAATGCTGGAGGGGCTGTGTCGGAGAAGGGACACTTCGCCACTGTTGGTGGAACTGTAGACAGATGTAACCATTGTGGAAATCGTTGTGAAGTGTCTTCAAAAAACTAAAGCTAGAGATTCCAATTGATCCAGCTATTCCTCTTCTTGGTATCTTCCCCACAGAATTTAAAACATGATAACCCAAAGATATATGCACACCCATGTTTATAGGAGCACAATTTGTACTAGCTAAATCTTGGAAACAATCCCCATACCCATCAACTGATGAATGGATAAAGATGTGTGTGTGTGTGTGTGTGTGTGTGTGTGTGTGTGTGTTTACAGTGGAGTACTACTCTGCTATAAAGATAAACTTGAGACATTTCTAGGTAAATGGACACACACTGAGATAATATTCAAGTGAAATAAACCAAGTGTACCTATCTCATTGTTTCTGTGGTGTAAGAAATCACAAGTGTAAATAAGGACCAAAATGTATACTAGATATGAAATAGTGTGAAAATGCTCAAATGGGAGGGGGAACTAGGGAGCAAGAAAGGAAGTAAGGGAAAATGAAAAAAAATGTAGATAAAAAATGAAGTTAACGGGTTGTATTAATGAACAATGTAAGAGAGAGGAGGCAAAACTTTCCCAAAGGCCAAAAGCTGAAGGAAGGAAGAAGCGGAAAGAGAATAAATGCGGAAGCAGTCAGCCGCCAGCAGTAAGTGTGTCCATGGCCCGACTAAGCATTTGCCTGCCCTACTCATGCCTCAGCAGGTAATCATTGCGTATTTTAAAAATTAATTTTATTGGTATATTTAAGGTACACAATATAACGGCAATCATCGTTGGGAATTTTCACCTTTACATAATCAGTCTTGGTTCTTATTTCATCCCCACTCCCCTGCCCTCCCTTCAACCCTCCCCTCTTCCCTATCTACAAAGACTTTGTTTCCATTTTTCATTTCTTTCTTTTCCCTCCCCCTCCCCCTTCCCCTTCCCCTTTGCCCCTCTTCTTCCTATTTCACACTATCGATTATACCTTCTAGTCCTTATTTACACTTTCAGTGTCTCCCACTAGAGAAACTATTCGGTATTTACACGTGTGTCCTATTTATTTCACTTAAGAGTATGGCCTCCTAGCAGATAATGTGAAATAGAGAATAAAGGTCCGAAGGGGAAAGGGTAGTGAGAGTTGGGTAAAGGAAAGATGGGAAGGAATAAATATGAGAAAAGGAAAAAATGAAAACAAGGTCTTCGTAAATAGGGAGATGTGGAGGGGTTGGAGGGAGGGCAGGGGTATAGGGAAAAAAGTAAGAAACAAGATATATCATGTAAAGGTCCAAATTACCAATGATAAACGTCATCACATCGTATATCTAAGATGTACCGATAAATTTAATGAATAAGGGCAGGGGATTTGGCTCAGTGGTTCCGCAGCCTGCCTTGCAAGCACAAGGGCCCGAGTTCAATCCCTGGTTCCACAAAAACAAAACAAAACATTAAAAAAATTAATGAAAAAAAGACAGAAAAGAGCAAGCAAAGAAAGTTAATTAGGTAGAAATTTAAGTGATCACAAGCTACAATTTCAAAATCTAGCTGGGGCAGAATTTCTGGACCTCAGCATTCTTGCTATCTGGAGTAGATAAGTCTTTTTTTTTTTGGTATCGGGGATTGAACTCAGGTCCTTGCGCTTGCAAGGCAGGCCACCGAACCGCTGAGCTAAAGCCCCGGCTGGAGTACATAAGTCTTTGTGTGAAGGGCTCCCCTGTGTGTTACAGGAAGTTCTGGATCTGGCCATATACCTACTAGATGCTGGCAAGAAAGTCCCACCCTTCCTCCATCACTCTCCGATAACCAAAAGTGTCCTAGACATTGCCTAATGTTCTCAGGTGATAAGCTTTGAACTGGAGAGATCGTGAATATGACTGTCATTGGTCAAGCTGTGAGGCTGTGCGGAAAGAGGAAGGCCAGAGTTATAGAAAAAAGAGAAGGCAGGGAAGAGAGGTCATCATGGTGGCAAACAGCAGACTGAGCATGAGGTGTCAGGAGAGCTGACATGATAAGGGTGTTGTCAGAATTATCAGACAAAACTTGGAATCGTGAGAACAGACTCGGGCATGGATTTGGTACATGTGACCTTGAGTGAATATTACTATTGCACTTCAACCAATTCCTCTATGAAATGATGATAATATTGCATGTTGATTTGTTTTAATGTTAAATTTAAATACTATATATTTAATTATTTTGTGCAACCAAAATATGTTCTAAAATTAATCCTCATCAAAGTCTAAACTGTGAGAAGAAAAACGTTAAAAGTAAAGCAAGGAACTTTAGCTAATATGCAACAATTCACAGATGAGTAGTTTATAAATCCTCAACTTTTACAAATTTGGTCATCTGAGTCTGAAAACTTTCTAATGCTTTCAATGCTCTCAGCATAATCATGACAGAAGACAGATTTTGGATCAAATCAGACTATGAGGTTTGGATAGTGGCCTAAAACTGTGTGTTCTTTTCGTGTCCTGTGAATTTAGAAATAGGACATTTCTGGTTTACTTTAATGTGTTTAAATGTGTGTGAAGTGGGGTATATTTAGGTCTTCATATCCTGTGTTCCTACCACCTCTGCAGTAGACGCTCCTAAAAATATATCACTTTTTAAAAAGGATTTCAGTGCCTAGTTCCTGCCTGAGTTTTACAGTCAGCTTATAAACTCCAGATGATATAGGTTTACAGTGGAAATGCTGCTGAGTGCTTAGGTCCACCAGTCCTAAAATTCTGGCAGTGGCTTGCAGCCGTGCATAAAGTGACTGTTACTGGTTATTATGTTCTGTCCAAAGGTAAGACTTTGAGAAGGTGAGCTTGAGTGAATTCAAATCATCAAAAACAACATTTTGACATTTAAATTAGTTTAATGCAGTATTCTTTTGGTCCTAATTCAGGATAAATGTCAGACTATTTCTACTTTAAAAAAT
>NW_022900930.1:19664301-19675972 GCF_012274545.1 Fukomys damarensis
TTTTTTTCTTTCTGAACCATTTTAGCTAATTAATTCCATTAGTTACTTTTATTAGTACCCATGCACAGTCCATCACGTTTGCATTCCTTGCGTGCAGTTGCTACATCTAAATAACATCTCTTCATTCCTTTCCGTCCCCTCTCCTTCCACTCCCTTCTTCACTTCATCTTCTGTTTCCTACTTGAGAAACATCTATCTCCCTACTTCCTGTGACCTAACTTATATTTTCCTCTTTACTTATATTTTGGGTTTCTCATATAAGAGAAACTATAAGACATATAAGCTTGTGTGTCTGATTTATTTCACTTGACATTATGGTCTCAAGGTGTAGCCATCTTCCTATAAGTGACGAGGTTATATTTCTTTATGGTACAGTAGTACTCCATTTTCTGTAAATACCACATTTTCTTTATTGATTAATCTGTTGATGGACATATAGGCTGCTTCCAAGATACACTTTTTATGAATTGTGCTTCTATGAACATGGCTATACAATGACTTTAATTCTCTTGAGAGGATATCTAGGAGAATAACTAGTGTGGGTATTCATAGATATAAACTTTCCTCTTAGAAATGCTTTCATTGTGTCCCATAAATTCTGATATGTTCTATCATCATTATTAAGACTAGAAACTGTTTAATTTCTTCTTTGATGACTTTCTGTAACTAATTAAGAGTATATTGTTTAGTTTCCAAGTATTGGCATTATTTCTGTGTTTTCTTTGGCCAATAATTGCTAATTTCATTGCAGTATGATCTGCTGATATGCGCAGTATCATTTCACTTCTTTTGCATTGACTTAAAATTGCTTTATTGGCCAGGACCTGGCCTATTTTGGAGAAAGTTCCATTTGCTGTTTAGAAGAATATATGTACTGTTATTGTTCCATTCCGTCTGGGGTACTTGCCTATGCCTTTTCCCTCAGAGTCTACTAGAACTAGAATTGTCTCACTGCTTTTCTGGTGTGCTTCTGATTGCATTTCATAGTGAGCTAAGCTCCATTCTGGCTTACGTGCGCAGTGTGGTTCATTCTTCTTTCTATGTGATTACCTTGAACAGACCTCCATGTGTCAGCAATCCACCAGACTGGCAGGAGGATAAAGAATAACTAATCTCATGAGTGCATTAGACAAAGACTTTGCATTTTTTAATAGAATTTTTTAAATATAAAAACTGCTCATATGTACAACATGAAATTTTACAAATAAATTCAATAATTTCTCAGTTTCACATCATTGCCATTAATATAAAATTTATTTTCTATTTAAACTTCAGAGCTGGCATCAAGCTATAGAGGTTACCAGTTCCAATCTTTTGAAGGCTTGTATCCATGGCAGGAATAAACATTGGGAGACAGTGAATCAGTACAGAATGCTTTGTAATGCATTTTTCCAAAGCACTTATTAAAATCTCTTTTATAAAATATAAAAGACATAATTAGTATATACCCATAATTGATGCTATAAAAAGCTTTTGTTGTATTTCTTGTTTGTAAATTTGTAATGTAACCCACTTATCTGTCCATGAAATGACAACAAATCTTTATTAGTGTAAAGGATTTTTACTAAAAAGATTGCACATTAAAATGCACCTGACTCACTGAAATCATTTTTTTCAGTTGAATTCCTATTCCTGAACTTTAAAAATGGTACATGAAAGGGAAAAGATAATGGATATCCTTGGTGAGATATTTTTGCTATTCAGGAAGATCTCCTTCCTGTACTAAATTTCCTCTTATCAAATAACATTTGCTATAGCTTCAATATAGAGGATTCTTTTCAATTATTTTCTGAGGTCCTTGTATTAGGATTTTGGCATTCTAAATACAAAAATCTTTTCATGGACTCTATTCCTTTTTCAAACCTCCTATATAATTCTGAGCACTGTCTGTATCACCCATTGTTTGTCTGAAGATCTTCTAGGCAATTTCCCCAGCTCCATACAAATTGGATCCTAAGAGACTTTTCTCTTGAGCATCTCTTTCACTATTGTTTCTTCTATTTATTTCTAAAAGTAAGCTCACAGTGGTTAGTACCAAAAGATTGTATGAAAGCTATTATTGCATTGCATAAATACATTTTGCAAGGGAAAAATTTATTGAGACTTTTAAGCCAGCAGTGTATAAGTTGGGATGGAAGAGCTGTGAAGTGGTTGAGAGAATATATGATGATGATTTGGGTTTTTATGGAAATTCTGTCAATTTTCACTTTATTTTCTTTGTTGGGGTGTAGGGTACTGCTGATATCAGACTTACTTGGAAATGATCTGCTCTATTTTAAGCTACTGTTTTTAGTTAGTGAGTCCCAAGATCATCTGTGTGTGCGTACACATATACATCCAAAGCAGTGGCACCAGGACTTAATTGCCTATAAACTTTTTCTAGGACCCTTATGAGTCATTACTTAGTCATCACCATCTTTCTCAACAAGGATCATGATATTTTCATCTCCTAAATTTCCAGGGACTTCAGATGTCATTTACAGTCTGTAACTTATATCCCAAGCATAATTTAACTCTGCTGCCTAATTCCAACATTGTGAATCGGCTTAGATTCATGACCATGATTAATATCAATAAGCCAAAGCAGGGCTCAATATTCCATTCCCAGTCATTGTGTATTGTGCTGCTTCTGAAAATCTGACAATCACATAGTTTTTCTACAGTTCTTCTTCAGCTCTTGCTCTTCAGGATTGTTTTTGGTTAAAAACTGTAGTCTTTCAGCTCTGTCCACGATCCACTATGTCTACTAACTTGTGATTTAATTTAGTGTTTCTTCCTATTGTCCTTCTTAATTCTATTTTCCAGCTATTTTTAGCATAAGCTCCACTTAAATCACACTATTATCCCATGAATCATTCACTGTTATTTCCGTAGAAAGTGACAGAAATGCAGCTGGAAGTTGCTTATACAGAAAAGGAACTTCAGTGACTTGTGCAAGTAAAATATCTGGAGATAAAACTATCTTCCTGGTTCAGTGTCTCTAGCCACGACCCAAGCAGATAAGTGCCAGCAAAGAGAGCTGCCCTTTTAGTGTGGGATACGGTATACAACTTGCATGTTTAGAATCATTGCTACAATAAAGATGATAATAAAAATACCGCACTGTATTTATTTTTTTATTTTTATGGATTCTGTTTTTCTTGACATAATTTTATTAATAATGAAAAATATTTAGATGGATTTATATTTTAAAGTATAAAGCATTAAAACAAGTAGAGTTTCTACCCTTCTCTTACATATCATATTCCATCTGTCTCCCATTAGGTGATCATTGCTTCATCTTAAAAATACATATGCATATTTTTGTGTACAAATCTGTATACATGCATACAAACAGTAAATATATAGAATACTACGTGAGGCTTTATTTTATATTGATAATGTACATATCTAGGCCATTTTCATTTAATTACCCTCATTAATAATAAAAATTTTAATTAAAATACCTTATTTAAAATCATATAGAAATGTATATAAATAAAATTTTCTAATTCTTTGGTAATTCTCTGTCAGTTCACTGCTGCAGAATACTCCTGCTCCGTCATACACAATGTCTCTAGGTGTTTTTTAAACAGTTCTCTACTATGGCGTTTCCAATTTGTGCCATCAGAATGTAAAACAACATTTTTCTTCTATCAGCCAAATCTTTAAGCCATGTTTTTCTTTTTAAATATAAGCATCCTTGCTGAAGGGCATAGGTAGTTATTCCACAACTTAGTTTGCTTACGTGTCATGATAAATTAATGTTCGTTTCTGTGGTTTCTTATCACATAAATTCATCTGTTGCTCGATGAACATCCAATGACTCTCAGCTTTGGATGGTTTCCTCTCAATGGTTAATTCACACTTTAATACTTTACATATGGGCTTTTGCAAATAAACCTCTTCGATCTACCCTCTTGCAGATGACATTGGGGACTTCTCCTGTGTACTCTAAATGCACCATGTGCAAATGTCATTCTTTGCCACTGTTCTGTGTTGTTAAATATCCGTTTCCCTTCTATCTGACTGGAGTTCCTCTAGACAGGATTGTGTTACTTCTGTTTGACAACGCCAACACTTAACAGAGTAGCTGCCACAGCAGATACATTAAAAGCTGTATATTTGCATAGTTAATTTTGTCTCATTTATTTTCGTCATCTGATGTGCCCATGACAATGCATAAACACAGATGGATTCAAGGCATCTTTCTTGAGCTGCAAGGGTTAACTACTAAAACAGAAAATAGCGTCTATTTAGGCTCACTTTACATTAATGCCTCCATTTTTACTTAATGCTATAAGAACAGACTTTATCAAAATTGTTCAATTATAGAAAATGGATATGAAACCCAATCTGTGTGTTTGAAAATACTACAATGACAACACATTGCCCAAAGATGATGAGATTTCTTTTATCTCTTTTTCTTAGCCTGCAGTTGCAGTGTTCTTTCTAGGTCATTCTCGCATGAATTCTGAAACATTATCTCTCAAGGAACTGAACAGCATTCAGTCTTTTCCTTCTGATTACAAGAATGTAAATTTATCTAAAAATAGTTGAAATATAAGAGGCTGATTGTACCTATATATTTTAGAACATAAATAACGTTGAGGAAATAAATACAAATGATTTTCAGTAGACTAAAATTTTGGATTTTGAATACATTTAACATTACTATCTTTGATAGTTTTAAAATAATTTGTTCCTTTTTGCCCAAATATTACATTGCTCTGAAACACCTTCACAAAGTTTATAAAATTTTTATTTTAACATTTGCTCCTTTAAAATTAACTTGAACCACTGAGCTATGCTGGGGATTTAGTTCAGTGGTTCCATCACCTGCCTTGCAAGCACAAGGATCTGAGTTCAATCCCTGGAACCAAAAGACAAATAAATAAATTAATTAAGTAACTAACTTAAATATAAATATACTTTATATAAAAATATAATGCTTTTATCTCATTTAATAATGGAAGGGAGTTTTTTTTTTTTTTTTTCTAGAAGGACTGAGGTTGAGGTAGTTTATTATAAAATGACAAAGATAACATTTTTTCCTAAGGAATCCTTTTCTCATTTGGTACTATATTTATATACACTTCATAAGTTCCCTATTATAAATGGCTCTTCAAACTGAGTGTTCTTGGATATTAGGAAAAGTAGTCTGTTGAGTCTTCAGGCTTTTTAGATTTTGTAGCTTATAAAAAATAATCTTAACTTTTAACCTTGAATTAAGTATTCACATCATCAGAACATTTTGTTATAGTCTCTTCTGAAATGGTTTCTAGATTTTATTTGCAGGAACTTAATGCAAAGATATTTCATCATAATTATCTTAGGTGTATATGTATTTATAAGTCTATCAATGGCAAATAGTATTATTTAAATTAATTGTTGCTTATAATATTTTAATGCGCTGCTCTTTTGCTGAGACTGGTTCAGGTTTTATTTATATACTGTGGTGAGAATCTCCTGTGTGCTTCTCCATTTTCACCCAACTCCACCTACCTTCTGAGCCTAAGGGCCCAAATGATACAAACTAAATCAGCGGCCTCCATCTCCTGTGACTCCCTGTTGAGTGGAGCCAACAAGA
Organism: Fukomys damarensis; assembly: GCF_012274545.1. Taxonomy (NCBI): domain Eukaryota; kingdom Metazoa; phylum Chordata; class Mammalia; order Rodentia; family Bathyergidae; genus Fukomys; species Fukomys damarensis. Next base: position 19,669,871 of record NW_022900930.1, read on the forward strand.
AGCATTAGTAGGAAATCATGGCAAAAGGAATGAGGTCAGGATTTTTATTTTCTGGTTTTCTTTACGCCAAGTCATCCTGACAATCCAGAGAAGAATACAGCTCCTCTCAGGTAGGCCTCTACACCCTAGGGTCTTTGCAGAATGTTAGCTACTACCTTTAGGCTTAGCCCCCGGCCCAGACTATTGCATCTATCTTTGGTTTTCCCAAGTTCTGTCTTCACCTTTGCAGTCATCTATGAATCTTTTAAAAGAACCAATTTGAGTGAGCCATCTGTTTCCAGACAGGATCATCACTGATATCTGCATCTTTCTGTATACTGTCCATAAACATTGATATGCGGTCTTTTAATTTTTATGGAGATTTATTAGTGCTTACACATGACAGCACCTAAATAGGCACCCAATCTCAAATTTACATATATCCATAACACAAATGAAATTGAGAAGTAGCCATACCAGATATTGCTATACTCAGTATGCTATAAACTTTATTTAGAAGCACACTATTTCATTTGAAGTCATATTTCTCATTTTTAGAACACAATTATAATTAGCTTGCCTTTGTATCTACCCTACCAAGACAGCTTATAAACCACAAATTGAAATGTAGAGCCTAAAAACATCCTAACAGCAAAATTAAGTGACCGATGACAGCAAAAAATGTGTCCAAAAACATAAATAGAAGACAAAAGCCTTAAAAACCATAGTTGTCTAAAGCAAAAGGGAAAATAAGTACTTGCGGACACCTTGAAAGAACCCAAGAGTATCACTCTAACCTAAAGGATAAATTTATGTCCCTGGTGATCCCAGGCAACCTGAAGTGTGCCCCAAAAATAGGCAGGCAAAAAAATATATTACAAGAACTCTGTCAAGGACGACTAAATTTTGGCTAAAATGTTTTAAAGCTTAAGTAGTATTATTGAGTTATCTGAAGGATGAGATAAATTCTATACATACAAAGACAAATCTCGTATAGTGATAAGCATGATTTTAATTGTAAAATTATTTTTCTACCTATTGTTTTCATTTATTTCCTTCTATGTTTATCTTAAGTTTTTAGACATTCAGTACACATTAGGGTGATATTTTCAACTGGATTTTCAGTTTCTTAATTTTTTGTTTTGTAATGTTGTCTTGCATTCCTGACTTTGCATGAACTAGACCTTGTCTTTACCAATACAAACAAACTGCCACGATTTCCATTTCAGAAATTAACATTCTATGACTATTTCTTTTGGATATCTTTCTGATATTTCTATCTTTCAATCTGTGACAATTCTAGCAAAGTTTAAATACTCTGTTTAAATGGTTTGAATAGTCAGTCATCCTCATCTGTTCTTTGAATACAAGTTCAGTTCTCATTCATTTTCCTAGTGTGTCAGGCTGAATGGTGAACCCTTTAAAACTGTTCATATCCTAATCTCTGGTCTTGTGAACTTTACCTGATATGGCAAAACAAAAACAAAACAAAAAAAAAGACTTCAGAGATGTGATTAAATTGAGAATCTTGAGAGAGAGAGAGAGATTTTCCTGAATTTTTTTCATGAATGCTAAATATGATTATATGCATAAGGGGGATGTGGCACATAGAAGAGAAGGCAATGTGCCCACGAGGGCAGAGCTATGAATGATGTAGCCACAACCACAGAGTTCCCCCAAGAAGCCACTAGAAGCTGGCAGAGGTAAGGAATGGATTCTCTTCTAGAGCCCCTCCAAGGAACACAGCCTTATTAATACCAGTCAATACCCAGTGATACTTTGGGGGATTTCTGGCCACCAGAACTGTAAGATAACAAATTCCTATTATTTAAGTCACCACATTGGTTGTAATTTGTTACAACTGTAGGAAAGTAATGCATTTACTTTTAATACTTAAGAGTAACCCACAATCTCCTTAATTTCAGCCTCTGCTTATCCCGCAACTGCAACCACACAACTGCATGTGATTTTGTGAAAATAACAACCATGGTGGATGGTAACCCCTTTAAATTCATGGACACTGAATATTTTTTATCACACTTACCAAGTAGGACCTTAGTGTCCTTAGCTATCTTTTTAGATTTGCTAGTCTATCCAAACATCTCCATGACTGTTGCATTTCTCCTCTTATTAATCTTCCTCTAACTAAACTTCCTCCCCTATCTGTACTTTCAACCCACAATTTCTATTTTTCTTCACTGAGGAAAGGTGGAAACTAGAAGACAGTTTCAAAAACATCGTACCATGTCATCTACTCACTGTCTTCTTCCCACAAACTCTATGTGCTTGGGTGAAACCATAGATCCTGTACACACCTCCTCTGCTAGGCACCAATGCCTATTCCTGTATATTCCAAAACAATTCTGTCTTGTATCATCAGCCTTCCTTTCTCTACCAAATAATTATCATTAATCCTGTTATTTCATGAATCTTTATAATTGCTTACCAAATGTTTTCTTGTTATGCTTTTCAGTAGAATGTCTCGAGTTGTTTTCATCATTTCAAATTACCCTTCTTCTTTCTTTCTAAATGCATTCGAATCATTTTTAGTTCAATTGTTCCTCTAAAACTGCTTGTCAAAGGACAACACTTAACTCCACATTAATAAATCCAACAATAAGTAATCAGTTCTGATATATTTTCCCTTATAAAAAGTATTTGATATAGATGGATTTACATTTTCCCCAAAATTTCTTCACCTCCAGCCTCTAGAATATTTTCTTTGGTTTTCCTCCAACTTCTTTCAGCCTTGTTCCCTACTCTTCAAGATGGTTAGTTCACTTCTTGCTTCTCTGCCGTTAAGGCATTCTGATTTGATAATCGTTTCCATCCAAGACAATGTTCATGAACTTTAGTCTCACATAACAGTGGCCCCCTTGATATCTCCATCTGCATGACTAATACATGGGTCATTCCCCAAAAAAATAACCCCTTGATTTCTACCTCCCTAATACTTGATCGAAGTGCAATCTTCCTAACTCAGTTTGTGAAAACTCTAATTGTTCAAGTGAAGAACACTGGAATCATCTTTGATTTGTTTCATTAGTAGAGAGTCCATATTTACCACATCAGGATATGAATTCTGAATCTTGACCATAATTATTTCATTATTTTCTTGTTATCTCCCGTAAGCTACTACAATCATCCTTCCTTCCTTCCTTCCTTCCTTCCTTCCTTCCTTCCTTCCTTCCTTCCTTTCTTGTACCAGGGATCGAACTCGGGTCATTGTGCTTGCAAGTCAAGGGGCGGAACCACTGAGCTAAATCCCCAGCCTACAATCTCCTTTCTTTCTTTCTTTTTCCCTCTCATTGAGTTTATTGGTACATTTTAGGTATACAGTACAGTCACATTCATCATTGGGATCTTGTACCTTTACATGACAGGTCTTGGTTCTCATTTTTTTCTCCTTGTCCCTGCTCTCCCTTCACTCCCTCCTCCCCTCCCCATTTACAAACACTTTATTTCCATTTTTTCATTTTCTCATATTTTTCCTTTTCCCTTATTACCTTTCCCCTACCCTTCCTACTTTCCCTACACTTTTAGCTCTTTCTTCCTATTTCACATTGTCAATTGTATCATTAGGATCTTACGTACTATTATAGTTTTTCACACCAGAGAAACTATTCGTTATTTACACATGTGTGACTTATATATTTCACTTAGGAGTATATCCTCAATATGTACCCATTTACCTATGAATGACTCTAATTTCTCATTCTTTATGGCTGAGTAGTATTCCATTTTATAGAAAAAGCACATCTTCTTTATACAGTCTCCAACTTCTGGGCAAATGGGCTATTTTCATCTTTTAGCTATTACAAACTGTGCTGCTATAAACTTTGGTGTGCATATATTACTGTGATATTCTTTTAATTCTTTTGGACAGATACCTAGCAGTGGAATGGCTGGGTTAATTGGAATCCCTAGTCCCAGCTCTTTGAGGTATCTCCATATTGATTTCCATATTGGTTGCACCAATCTGCACTCCCACCAACAGTGGAGAAGTGTATCTTTCTCCCCACAACCACGCCAACATTTGTTATTGTTTGATTTCTTGATAAGTGTCCATTCTTTGTGGGCCGAGGTGGAATCAACACTGAGAAGTGTTGTTTTCATCTGCATCTCTCGAATGCCAGTGATGTGGAATATTTTTTCATATATTTACTTGCTGCTTTTACTTGTTTGTCTGAGAAATGTCTGTTCATTTCAGATGCCCAGTTTTGAATTGGGTCTTTATATTTGGGGGGGCTGATTTTTTTGAGTTCTTTATATATTCTAGATAAGAGTCCTTTGTCTGAGGAGCAGCTGGTAAAAATATTTTCCCAAATTGTAGGTTGTCTTTTAGTTCTGTTGATGGCTTCTTTTGCAGAGCAGAAGCCTTTTAATAAGATGAGATCCCAGTTGTTGATTCTTTCTGCAAAGTCAACACTCAAAAATCAATAACCTTCTTGTACACAAATAACAGACTCACTGAGAGAAATTAGGGAAACAATTCCTTTCACAATAGCATCCAAAAAATGAAGTATCTAGGAATCAATCTAACGAAAAAAGCAAAAGACCTCTACACAAAAAATTATAGCACTCTGCAAAAATAGATCGAAGATGATATAAGAAAGTGGAAAGATATCCCCTGCTCCTGGGTAGAAAGAATCAACATAGTGAAAATGGCCATACAACCAAATCTGCTATACAGATTCAATGCAATGCTGATTGAAACTCCAACACTATTTTTCACAGAACTAGAAAAAATAATTCAAAAATTCATTTGGAATCAGAAGAGACCTAGAATAGCAAAAGCCATCCTAGGCAACAAATACATGGCAGTGGGTATAACAATTCCCAATGTGCAGCTATACTACAAAGCCACTGTGATAAAAACAGGATGGTACTGGCAAAGAAACAGACCTGAGGATCAGTGGAACAGATGTGAAGATACAAAAATAACTCCAGATGTACTCAGCTACCTCATTTTTGACAAAGAAGTTGACCATCCTCACGGAGGCAAGACAGCCTCTTTAATAAAGTGTTGGAAAAACTGGATTTCAACCTGTTAATGATTAAAACTAGACCCTTATCTTTCACCATGAACTATACTAAAATCCAAGTGGATTTAGATCTAAATATTAAAATAGAATCTATAAAAAGATCTAAATACTAAAAAAGAAACAATAAACTTGCTGGAAGACAAGTTAGGCAGAATTCTTGAAGACACTGGCATGAAAAAGACTTTATGAACAATTCCTCAGCAGCATGGGAAGTAGAAGATCTCCTTTCTTTATGTCAATAGTTCTCTCTGCTTCTTCCCTTTTAATCACATGGTATTTTCTCAACACATAAGCTAAAGTGAACCTTTCTCAGTGTCAGAGTGTGCAAGTCTCTTCAAAACCCTTCTAATTTCATTTAGAATAAAAAAACTAAAACCTTACAATAATCTACACATTCCTGCATGACGTTGCTCCTCTGTAACCACTTTACTCACAACATTCATTATTTCCTCCTTCACACATTCTTCCAGACCTGATGACCTCTTCCCCTTCATCAAACATGCCAGGAATACTTTTGCTGTAGGCCTTTACCCCAGCTTTGATCTCTGTTGGTTTCTGTTAATTATTGCATGACTCAGTTCCTCTCCTCCTCTAAGTACTTTCACTTAAAACTCTTCTCAGTGAGGCATACCTTGAGCATACTATTTACAATTACTCTAAAAGCAAAAATCTTAATTCTCCCTATTGTGTTTTATTTTTATTTCTAATTCCTCTCAAAATTACTACCTTCAAACATACTGCAGAATTTATTTACATTTCCTTGTGTAGTTTATTATCTGTCTTCTTCCTACATAGCATGTAAATTTCCCCAAAAGAGATCTTTTTCTTGTTTTTTGATATATTCTAAACACTTTAAGCTTGTATCGCACATAGTAGGTGTTGAAATATTGACGACTGTGCTAGAATTAACTGATTACCTAAGAAGTTTAAATTTTTTATCATAAAATATATGACTTTAACCTTAACTTCACTCTAAAAATCATTTTAGTTTTTGTCAGCACAATGCTAAGTAATTTACATGTGCTGCTTCTATTAGTTATCTTGGCTATTATATCAAGTATAAAATAGTCAATACTGT
>NW_022900930.1:19676594-19684715 GCF_012274545.1 Fukomys damarensis
ATATATATAAACTAACATGAGAAAAATTAAAGTAATTTGCTCAACAAGATTCCTTACCTGGCATTTAGATTTAAGACTTCATGACACAAAGCCTGTAAGATACCTCTCATAATGTGAAAAGCAATTGCAATAATTTAAGGAAGAAGTTCAAATATTAGTGATGTTCAATACTAAGTTCAAATACTTTTTATTAATTTAGGGGATATATAAACTAACATGAGAAAAATTAAAGTAATTTGCTCAACAAGATTCCTTACCTGGCATTTAGATTTAAGACTTCATGACACAAAGCCTGTAAGATACCTCTCATAATGTGAAAAGCAATTGCAATAATTTAAGGAAGAAGTTCAAATATTAGTGATGTTCAATACTAAGTTCAAATACTTTTTATTAATTTAGGGGCACTGCTTCCAAATAACACAAGTTCTCATAATGAGTGGGTTGTAGTTCCACAACAATATGCAGAGTAATTATTTTTGATAAGCAATCTATAAACTCATTCATTCTGCACTCGATCCTAGTCAAAAGGCTGAGAAGTGATGAAATTCATTCATTTTGAGCATAACCCGTTCTCAGCTTTTAAAACACATTTGCCTGTTCCTTACCAAGAATTTTGGCCTAACTTTTATCACATGGTGCTCTAAATTGCAGGTGTAAAATACATGTTTCTCATTAGTGGATCTAAGGAGATCAATCACTAGTTATCAGCTCTTCCAAGAGAATTAAAATGCACACACACATGCAATTTCCGGAAGGAGAGAAAAATTCCTGTTATTCACAATGGTTATAAGATCGAAGTAAAAAAGGAAAAGTAACAAGAATCTATGTTCATGGAGTTGTGTAGATTATCCCTAGCAATGAAAAGCTGAAATGTTGCAAATCTATAATTTATTCTCACTACTGTTAATGTCACTGAGGAAATATCTAAGCAAATATGCCTTGTAATGTGTGAATCTTTATGAAAAACGCAAAGAGAATTCTTCCTCTATAAGATACCAAAAGCAACAGGATATGGAACCTCTGGCTCCAGTTTTAAAGCCTTGGAAGACCTACAGGCTGACAGTCTGGCTCTGCTCAGATATAGTTCCTGCATTTTACCTACAATTATTTACATGTAATTCCCAATTTGCTTTGGCTCTGAACATAGAAGTGAGGGAATACATTTCAAAACAAAGCAAATGTTACTTTTCCCATATTATTTGTTCATCCTGAAAACTCTATCTAAAACTATTAAAATGCAATGTGGTGATTCTCAACTATCAGCAAAAGAATACCTTAAAAATGAATGAAAATAGATAAGGTATATAGTATAAAAGAAAAATATAACACTACAATTTTTGTGTTATATTTTTCAAAACTAGCAAAACAGGCCTCAGATATTTTTGAAATTTATAAGATTGTGATGATATATATTATTAAATCTTAAAATAAAATAAAATCATTTATAATTTTTTGACATATCTATAGAGTCATGCTCTCGGTTTGCTACAATCTATCTTTACAATAGTTTTGCTGAGGTATAGTTTGCAAGCCATAGCATATGCCCATTCTAAGTGCATTTTGATATTTTTATTGTACTCAAAGCTATGCATCTATAACCACAATACATTCTACAACATTTTCATTATCCCTTAAAGAAACTTCATAGCCTGTAGATATCACATATAATCACGCCACCCTGTAAAGTCTTAAACGACTGCTGATCTACTTTCTCTCTATAGATTTGCTGATTCTGGCAATTTATATGAATGGAACCATACAATATGTATATCTTTTGTGACTGATTTTTCTCTCAGCATGTTTCCAAGGTTCATCTATGTTGTAACATATATGAGTATTTCATTCTAGTGCCAAATAATTCTATATTGCTTTGATATACAGCATCTTATTTATTCAGTAATCAGTTGAAGAAGATTGTTCCCAGTTTTTGCTAGGATGGATAATGCTACTATGAACATTCGTGTAGAAGTTTTGCTGTAAACATATTTTCATTGCTCTGATGTAAATATCTAATGATTTAAACTGCTGGATCCTACCATGACTTTATATTTAGGCTTTGACAAACCGCCAGACTGGTCCTGTAAGCTGCATCCTGGAATGGCATCTTAGACTGTGATATATTTGTGAATATTTTCTTCCATTTTGAGTGATCTTCATTTTTTATCGTATCCACAGATATATAATTTTTTAACTTTGGTAAACTTTAATTTAACTTTTGTTTTATTATTTGGGCTTTGAGAACACTTTCCTATATCTAAAGTCATAAAGATTCACTCTTCTGCTTTCTTCTTAGAATATTATTGCTTCATGTCTTGCGGTTGACTATAATACTTTAATCTTGAGTTCATTTTAATGTATGGTATGAAAAATCTGACTGCATTATTTTGCATGTGAAGATTCAGACATCCCAGAATTATCTGTTAAAGAGACTTTTCAGTCCTAGGCCAAATCTGTCTTAGTAATCATGCATAATCATATTTTATGTTGCTGAATTTTATTTTCTACTACAGTATTTTGTTCATTTTCTGTCTTTATTATTCATAAAAGATATTGATGTGTGGTTTTATTCCCCCTCTTTATAATCTTCTTTTTGAGTAGTTTTAAATTTAGAAAAGAACTGAGAGAAAGGTATAGAGATTTCCCATATACCTTCTACCTCCAAGCATGCACAGCCTTTCTATCATCAACATCCCCTACCAAGTGAATCCTGCATTGTGATTGATGAACCTCCCCCAACACACCGTAATCACCCAAGTCCATTTCTTTACATTGAGGTTCACTCTCGGTGCTGTACACTCAATGGGTTTGGACCAGTGTACAATGACATGTGATCATCACTATGTATAATACACAATATTTTCACAGTCTTAACATTTCTCCGTGCCCCTAAATTCAGCCCTCCCTAAAACTATTAATCTCACTTTGTCAACTTCACTGGATTAAGTATGACCCGGAAAACTGGTAGAGCATGCTCCTTGGTTTGTCTGTGTTGGCATGGCCTTGGGTCCTAGTACATGTGGTCCCTTACCCTCTCTTCTCTGGTATTGTCCCCCTGCTCCATTTCCAAATCATAAAGAACTAAGCAGCTTTGCTCGGCTAAGCCCTTCTGAGGTGGTGTTTCTGCCTTGGAGGCAGCCAATTATGGGTTGTCTAGTTGAAAAGGTGAGCCAAATTCGACCTTGCCTCCCTGAAGTTGTAGCTATTGTATCTCGTATCTCAGCAATGCGAGAGCTAATGCACCGTGTCATCCAACTCCTGAGAATCACTGATGTTTACTCACTCAATGTATTTGCCTTTTCCAGAATGTCACATAGTTAAAATCATAAAGTAAATAGTATTTGCTGATTAGTTAGTTATGGTGTTCTTATGTCTCACAGGAATTTCATCTAAATGATGTGATTTGTTGGTGTGCAATTATTTATACTATCCCTTTATAATATTTTTCTCACTGTAAGTGCAGTTCTTGTATTCCCCAGTTTGATAATTTATGTTCTGTTTCATCTGGATAAATCTACTTAATTTTTAAAAATTTGTATTAATCTTTTCAAAGATTATTTCAAGGCCAGCTTTTTTCTATTTTCTTTATTGTTTACCTATCCTATACCATTAATTTCGTCTCTGTTTACCAATCACTTCATTCTGTTTTCGATTTAGTTTATTCAACTCGAGCCTTAAAATTTTGATTACTTATTCAATCTTTCTTTGTAAACTGAGTTCTTTCTAGAAATAATTTCCCCCATGCCAGATTTTAGCTGTATCCCATAAATATTGATATTTTATATTTTCATTCTTATTCATCCTACTATTTACATTAGTTTTTCTTGTGTTTTTTTGAGCCATGGAGTAATTAGGAATGTGTAAATTTCTGCTTATTGTGGATTTCCCAAATTTCTATTTCTGACTTCTAATTTCATTACACTTTTGTTTGGAGAATATCCTACCTATGATTTCAGTCCTTTTACATTTGTTGAGGCTTATTATATGGTATAGCATATACTCTATAGTGTTAAGTTCCACATGCACTTAAAAATGTGTACTCTGTTCTTGTTTAACAAATTTCTACAGAAATCTGTCAGATATAACCAATTTATAATGTTTTTCAAGTATTCTATTCTTTGATACTTTTCTGCCTCATTGCTAGATTTATTTTTGGAAGTGGAGTCTTTATATTCTATGTATAATTATTGATTTTCTATTTTACCCTCAGAATTTGCTAACTTTGGCTTTGTGAATGGTGAGGCTTTATTTTTAGGTAAGTATATGTATATGGCTTGTTGGGTGAGTGTTTTTAAATGGCATGTTTTCTTAAAAGGTTGACCATTTTATTATTATAAAATGTCTCTCTTCATATCTAGTGGCAATTGTTTAAAATGTTTCTGATGGTAACAGAGACATTCCAGTTAGGGTTTGCATGGCATAGTTTTTCTACTTTCAAATAATGAGGACTTCTTCCTTGATCAAACTGAAGTCAGGGTCCTCTGACTCCTTTCTCAGTGAGGCCTCAGCCTTGATTTGCTGCTTGCCTTTGGCCTTCTGTCTTAGTCTGTTTTATGCTGTTGTGTAATGTGTGAAGCCAGCTACCGTAGGAAAAAAATGGCAAGAAATATGCACTGAAATACTTTTTATAGTATATTGTTGTATTTACTCATATTTGTCCCATAATTTTTTTAAAACCAAAAATTTAAGATAACATTATAAGGGTATTGGTTATAGATCCATTCTTCTAGAGCTTGTTGTCATTGCTTACTTACTTATTTACCAACTTGGCAGGGTTATTAGAGTGAAATCTATTTCTCCTGCAGGGTGAAGCCTCTGATATCACTCTTCAGAGGCACAGCCTGGGACACGTCTTCAGTTGCCCTGAAGTAATTAGATTTAGCACTGCTCTCTGTCTCTTTTTCTCAGCTCTCTTACAGTGTCTGCCTCTGGTGCTCTCAAAGCCAGTTAGACTACATTAACTGCAGGCTGGTTTTGATTTCTTGTTTTGACAATGCTTTGCAGTATAAATTATTCGACAGCTTGACTCAATTAAATTCAGGATCTTGCCAGTGGTTGTTTCTGAAGTCAGTCTTTGGAGTTTGTTCTGACCACAGGTGGGATCTGCTGAGCTTGTTCTTTCCCTTGTTACTACTACAGAGCTTCTGGCCTATGGATTAGCTTGCTGCTGTTGAGCTTAATCATCTGCTTAACTACTCATTCCCCAAATTTCCATTGTTTTGACAATGGCTCCACTTCCTTCTAGATTTTTGGTGAGAGCTCCTGAACTTTCTGTTCTTATACCTCACCACTCCCTTTGGGCAAAATTTCTGAACCCGTTCTGCAGGGCTAAAGCAGGATAGTGGCCCATTTTGTTAAGAAGTATACTCCTGTTTTATGGGCAGAGAACTGGAGATGTTGTGAGTCTCTGGTCTTCTTGACTTACTGTTCTCAGGTTAGAAGCTGTGACCTATGAAAGAGACAGGAGAAGGGCAATATCATGTGAACATGTGACACTTGGTTTAGTTTTTGTCCCATAAATAATGGCTAGAGGGAGAAAGGAAGGTTCCCAACTTCTTGTGCATACTTGCTTGGAAATTAGCTCTGTTATATAAAGCTGAAGGTCGGATGGAGCTGGGAAATGATGGCTGCTAGCTTGCGCTGAGTTTGGAAGGAGGTGGGAAGACCTGTCTTCTTAAACTCCTAAAGTGAAGCTTCTATCACACTAAATAGGGTTGGGGTAAGAGTATATTGAATTAGCCCCGGTTTTACAGTCAAGCTGATCTAACTGAAATTTGGTATTGTCTGAGCAAATGTCTTTTGAAGCATAATGGATAACTTTAAATTACTGGATTTTTTTCTCTAATCACTTTCACCAATTAGAGTAAGATCTGTGAGTCCAAGGAGCTCTTCATGACGCCATTCTAGAACTGGATTTACAATGTGATATGAACACCAATTTTAAATAATTGTGAATTTGATATCAAATTATACTTTTACATGACCTTAATATATAAACATATTTGTTTAGAAATTATTGCCTAAGTTAGACTTCTAGGAATATTTTATTTATAGCAATATACATTAGACAGATAGATGGGGGTTTGCTTGTTTGAATGGGTTGATAGAAAACAGAAGAGAAAGTATGATATAAACTGACCAGAATACAATCATTTTCTCCATCAGTTTTTTCTAGAAACCTTTGTGGTTTTGCTTTTCAGATTTAATTTCAAATACATCTATGCAAACATATTTTAAATGTTTATTAAAGTTATTTATATGTTGTGTCATTTAGCTCAGGACCACCAATTAAAATTCTGTTTTAATGTCTGCCACTGCCCTTTTACCTATTAAGTAATCTCTAACTAACCTGATACTTTTATACCTTTGTGTTCCCTAAATTTTTTTTTATTTAGCCTTAGCTAATTTTTGCCTTTCATCATAATTTCTTAGTAAGTTAATAAGTTTTGTTCTTCCTTTTTAGGGCAGTGATCCAGTATTCCTCTTAACTTTTATGATTTTATCTTTGGGATCTTATTTGAACTTGTATTCCTATTGTTTTGCTGAAGTAGTATTCACACTTACAGAACAGTCTTCTCCCCGGTGACTCATACAGAATGGTGTTGCTCTACTCAGACTAGATGGGACCATTAACACTACTAGCAACAAGAACTCAGGGTCCAGTCAGGAGCATTTGTTGTATTTTCCACAGCCTCTTCTTCTCTCCTCTTTTTAAAAATGTTGCTATGATATTTTAAAATACTTTAATTATTTCCTTCCTTCTTTCCTTTCTCTCTTCTTTTTTTTTTTAAATTACCTTTTCCAATACTTAAGACTGGCAGATTTGTTAAGAAATTCTACTTGCAATTATATAGTGGAAGGGTTCTTATTTATACCTTTATATCGTTTCCTATTGCTATCTTGGTTAGTCTAGCCAGAAATTTATGAACTGTATTGGTATTTTTTGAGAATCCGCTTTTGATTCATTGATTTTCCATTTTTTATTTTAAATTTTATGACTATTGCTCTAATTATAATTTTTAAATTTTTCTTCTGTTTGCCTTGCACTTAAACTGCTCTTCCTTCTCCAGTTTGCTAATGTGGAAGCTTAGATTATTATTATATCTTCTTTTCTCATCACTTCTTGTCCTTTTGGCTAAGATCAAATGTTATATTTTCTTTTCTAATATATATGTGTGAAATACCACAAAGCTTCCCCTAAGCTTTTTTAATTCTTATTTACTTTAACATATTTTGGATTTCTTTTGGAATTTTTCTTATACCCATGAATAATCTTGAAGTACTTTTTAATATTCTTCCATTTATGAGGGTAGAGGCTCCCATTTATTCTTATTTATTTCTAGTTTAATGGTATTACAAGCTGAAAGCATACTTTTCCTTATTTCTATTCTTTTAAGCTTAGTAGAATGCGCTTTGTGGAACAGGTGATCTATTTTGGTGAAAGCTCCATACGAGCTTGAGGAGACTGTCTACTGCTGCCGGTGGATAAGGTAGTCTCTAAGTGCCAATTAGATTCGGTTAGCTAATGGTACTCTTTAACTATATCTTTATTCATCTTCTGCCTGCTGGATCAACCTAGTTCGGACAGAGGGTTAGCAGAGTCTCTACCCATAACAGTGGATTTGTCCATTTCTCTGCAGTTCTCAGTCCTTGCCCCACATATTTTGATGCTCTGTTGTTAAGCACAAATAAATTATGGGCTGTCATGTGTTCTTGGGAAACTAACACTTTTATCATTACGTAGTGTCCTCTCTTTACCCCTCATAATTTTTCTTGCTTTGGCGTATGCTTTGTCTGTAATTAATATAGCTACTCCAGGTCTGTTATTATAAATGATGACGTAGTAGTGCATCAGTCTTCTTTTCTTGATTTTGAATTTATGCGTCTTTATATTTAAGTGGATTTCTAGTGAAATCTTTTATTATTCAATCTAATAGTCCCTGTGTTTTCATTGGTGTGATCAGACCAGTTGTACTGAAAGCCATCACTGATAACAGTATAGAGAATATACTGGTAACTATTTTCTATTTTTTGCTATCCACCTTTTTTATTTATTTTTATTTTTATTTATTTATTTATTTATTTATTTATTTATTTATTTATTTATTTATTTTCAGCTTTAAT
>NW_022900930.1:19684739-19698426 GCF_012274545.1 Fukomys damarensis
TGACAAGTCTTGATTCTCATTTTTTCCCCTTACCTCTGCCCTCCCTTCACCCCCTCCTCCCCTCTCCATCTACAAAAGGGAAAAAAAAGGGAAAAGAAAAAAACGTGCTATCCACCTTTTTCCTCGGTCTTTTTGTTGTCTTCTCAGTTTTTAATTATTATTTAATTCCTCTTCTCTCCTTTCTTATCAATTATACTACTTCTTCTAAAATATGACATGTAGTTTCCCTAGAGTTTGCAATATATGTTTACAACTAATCTAAATCCACTTATAAATAACACTAGGCTACATCATGTCTAACTAATACAGATACTTTATTACAGATTATTTATATTTCCTCTTCCCCAACTCCTATAATATATAATGCTGACACTCATTTTACTTATCTATAAGCTATTATCACCAAATACATTGTACTATTACTCTTTTGAACAAATTTATTTGCTAATGAAATAATAATAATAAATGTGTACTATTTTGTGGGAAGTTGGTACATGTACCGTGAATATGTACTGATAAAATTAAAATTTTAAAGGAATCATAACAGCAGCAAAAATGCTTTATATTATTTTTATTTATACATTTTAACTGTTCTTCATTTATTGTATTATTTTTTGGTGTAGCTGAATTTCTAAGCTATGTCATTTTCCTTATCTCTGAATAATTTCTAATATTTCTTCTCAGGCAGGTGGACTGGTGACAAAATTCCCAATATTTTTGTTTGAGATAGTTTTTCTTGTCCCTCACTGTTGCAGAATAGTTTGTTGGACACCGAGCTCTAAGTTGGACTTGTGGTTTTATTTGTTTATATTTGCTTTTTAATTAACACTTACCTTATTCCCTGGCTGGCTTTCTTTAATTTTGGAAAATTTCTAGCCATTATTGCTCCAAATATTTTTCTGCTCTATTCTTTCTTGTTTCTCCTTCTGATATTCTATCTATCTATCTATCTATCTATCTATCTATGGCATTTAAAATTGTTCCTTATTTCTTATTTTTTACTAAAAACCTTTTTTCTCTTTGTATATTCATTTACTATATTTCTATTAACATATCATCAAGTTAATTGATTTTCCCCCCTTGGCCATGTCCAACTATACCTCCTTCAGAAGATATCTTTGTCACAGTATTTTGTTTTCTAACAGTTCATTCTGATACTTCCACCGCATTTCTATCTCTCTGTTTACATTTCACATCTATTTTATTTTGTCTACTTTTTATTGAGGCTTTAACATGTTAATCATAATTATTTTAATTTCCTATCTGATAATTCCACAATCTATGTCACATCTCAATCTAGCTCTGATGATTGCTTTGCCTTTTCCAGCTATATTTTTTACTGTATTTGATCCTGGCTTGCACTTTTTGTGATGTATTAGGTAATAGGAAATGTCATAAATTTATAACATTTTAGAGTGAAGTTTTATGTTCTGTCTAGGAATTCAGCCATGTTTAATGTTTCATGTAGAAGCAGTTGTCCAAGGCTCCAGATACTTCTATTTGTAATTTTTATCTCTGTTGTTGTCCCTGAGTTTCTCTAAGAATATCTGCCTCAATGCAGCACACATCTTGCATCTCTTTTACTTATAACTCACTGTTATACAGAAGCCCTGATGATGTAGTAATAAGGTATGTGTTATGGCTTATATCTAGATGTCCCCTCCAAGCCTCATGAGGTCATACGTGGGGTTTTTCAGAGGTGGCTAGATCTAGGACTTGTGCTGCTTGGATCAGACTTGATGCTGGGACTGATGCACAGTGAGATGCTAGGATTCTAGGATTAAGGGCTACCCTTAGAGCAGGTAGCCTGGGTAAGATACAAGGAATATATAAGATATAAGATGTAAGGATGTAAGACGGCTGGTGCAGTCAGTTGTTTTCACTGTCTTCTGCCTACCATGAACTGTGAGGAGAGAGTTACAATCACAAAAGTGAGTTCCACACAGAAAGTTGATCTAGTGGGATTGGAGAGCAAAATCGTAGTTACTAGAGCCTGAGAAAGAATCAAGAAAGGCAGAGATAGACAGCAATAATTAACGGGGTATTTGAATAAAAATAACAACTTCTAATATTCTATATCACAGGAGGATAACAAGCAATTAACTGAATATTTCAAAACAGCTACTAGAGATAATTTTAAATATTCCCAATGCAAAAATGGTAAATATAATATTTGAGGTGATAAATTCACCTTGGCCTGATCATTATGTGTCTTATTTGTGCATTGAAGTGTTACACTCTACCTCATAAATATGTATAATTATGGTATTGTGTAATTTAAAATATAAAACATATTTTAGAAAATAATGTTTCATAGTTATTTACTCAGACACCTAACAGCAACAAAATGTCCACTTCCAAGCATCAATGCCACTGATTTAGTGATTGCTTTTCTTGTGTCCTACTCTCTCGTGGAATAATTCCTCCACTTCCCCCAAAAGCCATGCTTTTCTTGGCTTTCTGTCAAGACTCATGTGTATGCCTATCTAAATTTTACCAATCATTCATGGTTCTAAGAAAAGAAAGTTTCTTTGTTTTACTATGTAGAAATAGGAATATTTTCTGTGTATTTATTGTGACATTTGTTATTCATTATTGTCTTCATCTAAAAGCCATACTATTTCTTTCTTATTTTTCTTAGCCCTAAGGACACATTTCATACTAAACTTGGTCTTCTATACTGTTCAGTGCCTTGCCCATAGTAGGAATTCAGTAAAATAAATGAATAAAAAGTGAATGTGCTATGCTGAGGGAACTACGATACAGAACAACATTAGCACGTTTTCAGGAAGGGGTTGACACAAGAAAATAGTCATAAAGCAATTCAGTGACTTAGTACTTCTTCTTAGTGCAAGGCAAATGTAATTGCTCAAAAGCATGATGCTTATTTTCATATAATTTTTCTGAATACATGTGAAATTCCTCCAATCCCTTGTGGAGATCCAGCCATAAGGATGGATTCATTTCTATATGGAAATGTGACTACTAAGGTAAACAAACAAACAAACAAAACAAAGTGGCGTGGAGTACGTGGGCTACATTAGCTACCTTCACACATGGACACATTTTGGGAATTGTATGAGGAAATGAACATATAGAGGTGAGATTCTTCACCCACCTTACTTGGTATTCAAGTAACTAACTGCAAAACCTCCCTTTTCATCAACAGTATAGGTAAAATCTACGTGACTTTTGGTGGAATAATTTATCTGTTATTCAAAGAATATCACAATATCTTTAAATCTTCCTCAGATTCTTTCATAGCTGTAAGAAACATATTAGCTTTAATTTAGGAATCACACTGTTGAGATTCATTAATGACACTGCACCTTCTGAACCTTTGCATCCTTTCCCTGGGCCACTGAACATTGTCTATCCATAAATAACAGCTCTTTTGGCATTAGTATTATGTACAGGTATGCATAACTCAGAATATACTGTACATTAAACTGTACACTGTAATGGATGTCCTCCTTACCTAAACATGTGCTTCCTGATCCTAACATACCAGTAAGGCCAAGCTATTTGTCAGAGACTGCTCATCAGACCTTCAAAACGACAAAGGATGCATGAGTGTATCATCAAGATGTTAGGAAAGTTGACTGCAACATTCCTGCTGCACAGAAAGAATAACACTCTTCTGAACAACCAGTAGGTCAGAGCAGAAATTAAAAAAAAATTAGACAGTTTTTACAATTTAATGACTATACCGGTGCAACATACAGGAATCTGGGATACAATGAAAGCAGTTTTATGTGGGAAATTCATAGTGGTGAATTCCCCCACTGGGAAACCACAGCAAGCTCAATTAACAATCTAATGGTGAATCTTAAGCTCCTAGAAAAAAAAAGGCAAGAGAAATGAGAAGCTCATAGAAGGGCAGAAATTATAAAGATCAGAGCAGAAATAAAGGCAATGGAGACTAAGAGAACAATAGAAAAAATGAATCAAAGAGTTGATTTTTTGAAAGAATAAATAAAATTGATAAACCCTTAGCCAATCCTATAAAAAAAAAGATAGAAAAGGCTCAAATTCATGTGACTAGGAATGAAAATGGTGGTCACAACAGACTCAGCAGAAATCCAGAGTATCATCAATACCTACTTCAAGAACCTGTACTCTAATGGAGAAAACAGAAGAATGGACAGATACATATGAATTGCCAAAGTTAAACGAAGAAAACATTAAAATTCTAAACACCCCAATTACAATCAGTGAAACTAAAAATGTAATAAAAACTTTTCTAACAAAGAAAAGCCCAGGCCCCGGTAGCTTCACTGCTGAATTCTATAAGACATTTAGAGGAGAACTAGTGCCAGTATTCTTGAAACATTTCAATGAAATTAGATGAGAAGCAATACTTCCAAATTCATCCCTGGAAGGAAGGATTACTTTGATACTAAAACGAGGGAAAGACCCAACCAAAAAAAGAGAACTACAGGCCAATCCCCCTAAAGAACATAGGTGCAAAAATCCTCAATAAGATCTAAAAAACAGAATGCACAAGGTCATCGAGAAGATTATACACCCTGACTAAGTCAGATTTATTCCAGGGATGTAAGGGTGGTTCAACATATTTAAATCAATAAGTGTGATACACTATATTAACAGAGTCAAAAGAACCAAGATAAGTCATGTAAAGGTAAAGGTCCAAAGGTAAATGCAACCGTATTGCATCCCTAAAGTGTACCAATGCATATAATGAAGATAAAAAAGAATATTTCTCGAATGAGGTTGAAGATTTAATTCTGCTAAGATTGTGCTGTACTCTGACAAACTTTACTTCCGCTTTTTCTAGACAACTCTTCTCCAGCTAGTACAGTATTTCCATAAATGGTGTAGACACTATTTCTATGTTTCAGTTCCCACGAATGTGGGAGATAGCATATGTCTTTCCCTGTGGGATTGCTTTAAATAATCTAACCTTCATGGACAAAAGCACTAGCTTCTAAGTACTATGAAATTCAACTTCCTGGACTGTCCAATTTTCTCTCGTTCTTTTGCCTTGTCAAGTAAAATAGCCACATTCAGCCAGGCACTTCTATTTTTAAGATTCCTTTAATTTTTGTTCCAAATTTCAGCACCTCTTTTCCTTCATACATCTGTCCAAAGACGATATGACTTATTATTCTTTGTTTGCTAAAAATCTTCTTTTTTTTCTCTTTGGAAAGCCCATAGAATCTTTTGTCATAAGCTTTTCTCAACTCAGTTAAATAAATTATTCCTCTTTTCTTCCTTTGAGCAGTCATTTCTCAGATTACAAATAACTTCACAAGGGGGAAACATACATAAAAGACTTTCCTAATTGATGACCTTGTTGCAATGCCCATGTTTCTACATTGATCCGTCAGGAGATAACAAAAGATTGGTTCAGTCAAGCTCTGCCATACTTTTTGTCCATTTGGGAAAACTGGAAGGCTTCAAGTTAGTTACATGTCCCACGCTCTTTTGACAATATCATTTTAGACTGATCCCCTAGTACCAATAAACTCAATGAGAAAAAAATTAGATTGACGCACTAGTGAGAAGTTCAGGAAGCAGAAGTAAATAGATTGTATCTTTCTGAAAATTTTGCATAGTGTTGATGGCAAATAAGCTCTTGAAAACATGAAGTTTCTCCAATGAACAGAAAGTGCCCATTGTGTAGGCCCTGAGAATCTGAGAGCAGAGGTCATAGAGGAACCAGCTTCAGGTTCTTATCTCTTCTTTTTAGCTTCAGTACAGTGAGCTCAGAAATATCAGCTCTGTGTTGTCCTGTGTTGATTTGAGTGTAATTTCAAAATCCTAAGCCTATGTCTATCTCTTGTACTTTCTACAGATCTTAAATACAAAATATGCAAAAAAATGCATGCACACTTCAACAGTTCAGCACACCAATACTGCATGTCTACAGTTAATGGCCACCACTTTGAGCCCTTATTTTATTGCAAAGGTCAAAGGTAATTTGTATTAATCTCATGATTTCTTAATAAATTTAATATTATAATATTTGTATGTTATTTTCCATATATATATATATATATATTCTATATATTGATTTAACATAGTAAATATCTTTCTACTTAAAATACCTGGAGTTGTTTCTCATTCCTATGCTAAACCCTGAATGATTCATTATCTAAACAGAAACATACTCAACAGTTCTTTCCAATGAGGCCTCCACCAAACTCAGCTATTAGTATACTTGTCAGCCAGTGTGTTCTCATTACACTATTTACAATCTATTAAATTCTTCCACATTTCTGTGATTTTGATATGAATTACATCTCCTGCTTACCTTCTCTGTGCTTCATTTTCTTCTGCACACAACTTAAATGTCTTCATTTGTCTTAAGCCATTAAAGCAAAGCTAAGTACCTCTAATATATCCATTATAAATTCTATTAATGAGCTTGTCACATCACATTGCAGATGTTCATTCAAATGTCTGTATCATTTTCTAGACTGTTCTTTGAGCTCAGGCAAGTTGTATAACACTTGCTCTCAAACATCTAAAAAATATTAATTGCTTAATAAATTTTCAATGAGTAAATGGAAATTCACTATTGCTAATTATTTTTGTATAATTCCTATCTCTTACTAGACTCATTTGTAGCTACTTACAAAAGTAGCTTGTTAAATGGAAAGTTGCCCAGCAATGAAAGTGGCAAAGCACTAAAACTTTTCACCCACACAAAAATTTACATGTTTCATGGCTGGTTTTATGATGATCTTCCCCCTTTGAAGCATACATATTGCAATATGCTCTATTTTGTAGGTGAATTCTCAGAAGGGAGAAATAGAATCTGGCTTGCTTGTTTGGTATAAATACTGTGCATGTAGGTCTTCAAAAATGTAATGAGAATAATTTAAATACTCAAAGGAATGTTCTCATCAGAGGCTCTTGTGCTTGAACAGAGAAGTTGCTGTATTTGTTGTTTGATGTGTATGAAGAGCATTCAAAACTGTCCCATTTTGAGGGGCAAGGTCAGAGCAGATGTCTATTATACTGCTTCTGAAAAATCGGTATTGCTTTTTATTGGGATGAATATTGGAACGCGGCATGGTAGGTTTTATTATAAGCTTCTTTATTATAACACCATACTGAAATGTGCTACATTTCTATATAAAATTTTACTTTCTACTAACCTTATTTTTATGTTTGATCATTTTTCTTTTAAAAATATATGTACATTTATGGTAATGACAAGCCAAAGAATGTGTGAAAATGTATTTATCTTTGCTTAATAGCATTTGAAAGACTTTAGCTTTTCTGGCAGTATGCACTTTTAACTTTCAAAAAATATGAACTTCTTGACTCTTTTCATTAAGAGAAATGTTTTTCTAAAGTAACATAAAGTAACTTTATTCAAATGAAAACTGGAAACACTGTTTCATGATTTTATGTTTTCTTTATATCACACCTAAAGTCAAAAGTCAGTAATGAATGCAACTTATTTATTAGGAATGAAGGTATAAAATTGGGCCATAATAGAATACTAACACATTTTACATTGTTTTCATAAGCATTTCTAAGCTCCCTAAAGAAATATATATTCCCTCCAGCAGAAACACATACCAAATGCATTTTTGTAAATGTGTGATTTTCACAGGATGAGCATTCTCCCACTTTTAGAAACCAGAAGTCTTTGCATGTTTTAGAATGAAAGAAATTTGCCTACTTTACTGGATAATGTGAGAAAAATAGCATCAATACACAAAGTGAATTTTATATTTATATTAACCATGTGTCTATTCACTTTAAGTTCTATTTGAGTGACAAGTTCTTTTCTATGGTTTTAATATTAAATAAATTTAAAACACCCTTTCAAAATACCTCTAGTTTACTTTAAAGTTATCAGTGGTTCATCATAGGTTTTCTTCATCCTGAAGAAACACATTGATACCCCAGGCAAAATTTGCATGGCGAGAGACTGACCACAGTCTACATTTATCAATAGGGTACAAAAAGTTTTATTTCCCTCATGAAATATTTTGAGGGGAATCAGGAGAACTTACCCAAGCAGATAAAAAACTGAGGTAAGAACAGTAAGGAGAAAAGACAAGGTTTGGGCCAAGTGAAGTTTCAGTGGTGTGATAAGAAATGCCTGTTAAAAATCAAAATGAGCTCCTAGACTTTATTTTCAGGGTGCCAACATGTGGAGTGAAAGGAAAGGAAGAGGTGCAAGCAGGTTTAATCTGTCAGCAGTCAAACAGCACGCATCAAGTCAAAGTCTATTATAATCAGCCTTGGAATTAGCTCCATTGTTTCATTATTGAGCTCCTTTAGGGAGTAGCAATGGTTGATTTCACTTAAAGGGCCCACTTTTGGTGAATCTGCCAAGCAGAGCCAAGTTGAGGTAACATTTCACATAATATGCCATTCTGGTTTGAGATTCCAGTGCACCATTCTCTACTCTCCTACTATCAAACTCCTTAATCTCTTTCAGTTGTTCTGGCTTGTTCATTTAATTCTTGAAGCGCTACAATGAGGAATGAACAAAAGTAAATGAATATGAAATGTCTGCTCTACAGCACACGATCAGTAAACAGTAGCTGTTTTTACTCTTTACTCAAGATTTTCTTAAATGTTGAATCAGTAGTATTTACGGCAAATTTGAATAACCTAGTGACAGGGCAAATAAAACGAAAATGCAACCTTTTTCAAAGAGAAACAAAGGCAGGCACTATTAAAGTAGTATGAGTAGATCTTCATCAGTAATAACTGTTGTAATAAGGGGGGAAAATGAACTGAGCTCATTTTAATTTGTGCAGAGGTGACTGAGTATTTGAAAAGAAAAATGAGGGAGTAGGGAATGGGAATCATGTGGACCTCAGCAAAGTTAGAGAAGAAGTGAGGATTTATAAAAAGCTGAAAGTGCTGGTCCATAGAAACTCATCTGGGTTTGTTAACTGATATTGACCAAGTTGAGGCTCCTATCATCACACAGAGATTCAAACACAGAGAAACTGTTTTCCGGTATTGGATGGAAAAGATAGTAGTTTTTTTTCTGGCAGCTTTGTGTTTGCTTGTTCTTTTCAGGAAAGCACTTTACAGAAGAAAAAGATCAGCCCAGGGAGATGAGTGTGAACTATTAGGAAAGCACTATATTAGTGCTTGTTCAAGTCTTTCTAGTGTCAAGTTTGGAGTTCAGCGAAGAAGAGAGCTAGGATAAAAACCTATGTAGAGTCCTGTCATCTCTAAAAAATAAGAGAAATGGTTCTGAGAAATTTTTACTTAACATTAAAATTGTTGAAGTTACTTTCTAACGTAGATGCAAATGTTTTTAGTCTTTGACACAAAAATGTCAGCCCACAGATTCATTTATATTAATATGAGGTTTAAAAATAAGAGTTTTCCTTTTCTAGATGGTGCTCAAAAAACATTTAAGGAAAAATCTCTTTATTGAAAATAATTATAAACCTGGCATAGTGACCCATGCTTGTAACCTCTCTGTGAGGCTGAGATAGGAGGATCACAAGTTTGAAACTAGTCTGGGCAACTTGACAACTTAATGAGACCCTGTCTCAAAATAAAAATTAAAACATTTTTTTAAAATTAAGAAGAACTAGGGGTGTAGCTCAGTGTGAAGACTGTGGGTTCAATCACCAGTGGAGAAAAAATAATTTTATTTTAAGATAATTGTAGAATCACAAGAAGTTACAAGGAAAGATCTCAAAGTCTTATACCATTCTCACAACCTACCTCCAGTGGTAGCACGTGACACAGTTATAGTGCCGTAGCGAAACCGGGAATGACATTGATATAATCTGCAGAGCTTGTGCCAGTTTTCTGAGTTTTATTCTTATGTAAGAAAATACTGCATTCTAGTCGTAGTCATAGTCTGTATCTAACATGCATAAAAGAAAGCCTTCTTAGTTTTTAATTTTCTGTGTCAAGCTTGGACAAAAGCCTACCATGTAGGGCATGATGTTCTGGAGCCTTTAATTCTGCCATTATTGTATTTCAGGCTAAAATCTCTCCCATATGCTTTTGCTGTACTTTGCTTTAAATTTTACATAATTTCAGATGCATATAAAAGTTGTAAGAATTATACAAATAATTTCCATAGAGCATTTACACAGATTCCTCAGATACTTCCATTTACCACATTTACTTTATCTTCTTTTCTCTTTTTCCATCTGCGTGTGCAAGTACGCACACTCACTCCTAACACATACAGAGCAATGGCATGACATAGTGAGAAACAGATACGTCATCTACATCCCTCTTTTCTCGCGTGGGGCTTCTAAAACTTTTTTAGTTTCCTGGGTTAAAGGATGCTGGGTAGGGTGTTTGTTATAGTATTTGATTTTTAGGTTCTGGATCCAGACACAGAAATCCTAATACCTTGGAATTTTCTTGGTGGAGACTGCAGTATTAGGTGAAATGAATCAGTCACACAACCTAAATATCGCACAATTTCTCCTATATGAGATAGCCGTAAATAACATAAATAGAAATAAAGAGGAAGATAGAGAAAGATAATACAAGGAGGGATATCGGTCTTTTTCAAATAGGAATGAGATCAAAAGATGGGAAGAGGGGAAGGACATGAAAAAGAACAAGGATACGTGATGTACAGACACCAATTCCCCACAAGGAATGCAAACATTGTGTACGGCGAAGACTAATTTATACCAATAAAAACTAAAAAAGTTTTCATTCTAATGCAGCATTCTAGGTAGGTTCCTGGGTAGGGAGGGCTGAGCGGACTGGCTACCTCAAAGGCTAAGACATAATTAAAAGCTTGGAATGTTCACCTCCCACCCACCTACTCTGGGAGGGGAAGAGGACATGGAAACTGAATTAGTGATCAGTCACACCTAAGGGTGAACTGAACTGCGCTGTTCAGAGAGCGTCCAATGATTGGGCATGTGGAGGCTCCTAGAGTCGTGATCCTGGGGAAAGCATGGAAGTTCCATGATAAGCCAAACATCCCTTCCATTGGCTGCTCACCTGTATCCTTTAAAATAACAGCAAACATAGTGTTTCCTTGAGTTCTATGAGTTGTCCTAGCCACGAATGTAGCCCCAAAGGGGTTGAGGGAACCCAGATTAATAGCTGGGTCAGTTTACGACATGGGTCACAACCTAGGACCTATGTTTGGTGTCTGAAGGGGGACGGTACTGATGGGACTGATTCTTTAACCTGTGCAGTCTGCTCTGACTCCAGTTAGGATCAAAACTAAGTTAATATATAGAAGATGTAATCAGTACTTGCTAGAGAATTGGTTTGGGTGGGGAAGAATGCCACACATTTTGGCCACAGAAACACTCTGGTTTGTGCTGCCTATGTAAAAAAAAGTAAACTGTCCATCTGCTACACATGATTTTACTTCTTTTCTTGCACACTCTAGTGTTTATTTCGAAACCAACATTGCTTTTCCTAACCATGGTATAAACGTAAAGTTTAGGATATTAGCATTCACACAATAGTATTATTTACATACTTCATTTAGATTTGTCCTGTATTTTATGCTGCAAATGTACTTAATTATCATGTTTCTTTATAGTAATCTAGAACAATTTCTCAGTATTCCTTTGTCTTCCATGATATTGACATTTTTAAGGTGTACAAGCCAGTTTTGTTTTTTTTTAATTTTTGTTTCTCTTTGTCAATTTAGGTAAGGCTGATACACCTAGGTGACTAGATTCACGTAATAAAATTTTAAGCAAAGATACTATGTAAATATTATTGAGTTCTAAATTTTTTAGCTGAGGAGGTGGAAGACATTCTTTTTCACAAAAAGATTGGTTATACTTATTAATTTTGATGTCTTGGTTAGACAAATTTATATATTGAACAGTTATTATTTTTTCTGTTCATATTTATTAAGATTTTTAGAATATAAGCCTGTGTTTCCTTCTTGTCCCCCAATCATTTAAGGCTTAATTTAAATATTTCTTCCTCTATTAAAATTTTCCACTGTATGCCTATCCTACTAAGACTGACTTCTTTATAAATTTCATTATACTGAAATGTAACTACTCCACTTTCTAGGTCATTTAATACATTAGGAGCTTTTGTCTTCCGGCACTTTATTTTAGTAATCACTTACTGCTCTAGAAAAGTAGAAGAGCCTCAACAACTATTAATTTAATAATCTAGTAAATAAAAATGAATTCTAACAGGAATAAGGGGGAGGTATTACTATCTGCATTTTATAAAGAAAAGTTAAGATCAGCACAATGTGATTAAGAAATAATACAGCAAGTTCTGAACATAAACACACAATCAATTTATCAACTTTTTTCATTTGAGCCTAAGGAGTTGCTTAAGTATACCCCAAGAAGAGAGGGAGGAAAATACTTTTTTATATCTAGTTTCAGAGTCTAAACTGCATTAAAATTTTTTCTTGACAGCTGATTGCACTTTGGCAGCAGTTAGTGGAACAATAATGCTATGAGGCAGACAACTTAGAGTCCTAGGACAGAAAGCCACACTCTCTCAGGCATGGCTAGGGCTATCTGGGGTCAGCTGACCAAGACTGAGCTCTGTGGGGCTGGCTTCAGGCTTCACATTAGATCCAGTTCCGCTCTACTTGTCCTTGACAGAGGCCACCGAAGATCTGCAGAACAATAGAGGCAGGTCGTGACACGCAGTGCTTCCGAAGACTCGGGCTCAGAACCAGCACTCTGTAACTAACTTTCCCCTGCTGATTATCCGAAACAAATCACAGGCCAAGCCCACCCTCACTGTGTCACGAAAATGGAAAAGGATGTGGCTGTTAGATAAAGAATTGAGAAAAGTAAAGAGAATGATGCAATGGACCAGAGGAACACAAACAGGAACACGAATAAGCAAAGGGCAAGTTGATGAAGGAAGCAGCAAGACTGAAAAGTACTACACAAACAGGAACACGAATAAGCAAAGGGCAAGTTGATGAAGGAAGCAGCAAGACTGAAAAGTTGTCTTTTCTGAGAGTTGTCTTAGATGCCTGCCTGGGCGAGGATGGCATGTCTGGCTTTCCCTGTATGCCCTGTTCTCCAGCTGTATCCATATTCTGGGGCAGACATAGAGGTCCTGCCTTTGCCAGTGACGACACACACATGCAGCCTCCTGCTTTTCAGCATTTTGATTTCCACCATATGTTCAACATGACTTACTTTGTCATTGTGAAAAGACAAAGTCATACAAGAGAAACACTGAAAAAATATCAAGCACTAGACTAATGTTATATTAGTATTACCATTATTTGCTGATCAGTCCAGACAGCAGGATGATGCCTAAACCTAAAACATTAGAACATCCTTCTGGATGGAGTCACACTGTTTATATTAGCTTGTACTGGACGGAAATAAATCAACTCTGTAATTTTATGATACAAAAGTGAGAGAGAAATAAATCTTGAAAAGCAAAATGATATGATTCAGCTGTTAAATGTCCCCCTAAAGGTCCTTGTAGTAGTCTTGGTCCCCGGCTTGTCACAACTGGAAGGCAGTGAAGATTTTAAGAAGTGGGGAGGTCTTCAGGTACTGGGGCACATGCTTGAAGAGGACCGTGGGAGCGTAGAAATCTCACCTATGCTTTTATTCCTGGCCATGAGCTGAGCAGCTTTATTCCCACTGTGCTACTCCAGTCCCTTGCACCCAAGACCTAAGACCTAAGAGCAGTGGGCCTGTCAATCATGGACCAGAAACTCTAAAACTGTGACCAAAACATAATTTTTCTTTTTTCAAAAGTTGATTATCTCAGGTAATTATAT
>NW_022900930.1:19698499-19729781 GCF_012274545.1 Fukomys damarensis
TATATTATATATTTGTATAACATATAAATATATTATATATAGCGACAGCTCTTTCCACCACAACAAACATTCCTCCCTACAGTGGTGCCAGTTTTCCAAATATTTCTAAACTGAATGCTATTTGAAATATAAGCCATATCTTCAAATGCAACCCAACAAAGGAAGAAGTATAATAAATCAGGGTAAAGTTCACTATTGTCTCTACCTACGTTATAAAAAGCAGATAAAAATCTTTATTCTGTTAAAGACTGTAACTACAAAGGTCATGGTATGCTTTTATAGTTGTATGGGTGATTTCGGAGATTTGTTTTTGTTTTTTTTTTCTCATGGAGACCGAACCCAGGGAACACTCAGCACATCTCAGTCCTTTGTGAAATTCTGAGACAGGATCTTTCTAAATTGCCCAAGTTGCCCTCATACTTTCATTCCTCCTAAATAGCTGGAATTTATAGATACGCACTCACACTCTTGACTAATTTTTTAGGTCTTTAGAATGAGAATGTGAAATGAATGCTTTGTTTTGTCATAGTAATGACGAGTCTTTCCACTGAAGGAAAAATGTAACTAAACTGCCATTTGTTTTATCAGGAAAAAAAACTATTATTGATGGCTTTGAAAGGAGAAAGTATAAAAATTTGTTTACTTTAATATATAAACAGGAACAGTAAATAGAACACAAGGGATGACTCTATAGAACACGAACTCGAGAAAGGAGTTTATTACCACTGTGAGTTCAGTCACCCAGTATAAAAACATGCGCAGTTAAAGCCTTCGGCTTAAAGATTGGCTTTCTGTAATGCCAACATTATGTTCTGCTTATTATCAACCAACTTTTTATTAGCCATTTGCTCTGGTTTCTTTCTCAGGAGAATAACTGTGTAAAGAATAATCTTTTCAGGGCTTCCAAGGAGCTTTTATAGACTAGATTGGTCACTGGTAGAACTAAATGTGTCTAAATTTGTCATTCTCATATTCACAGATGCTATTCTGGGAGTAGCTCTCTTAAATTCCCTGCTTCTCACTCTAAAATATTTTCCACAGATACCATAAGTGTATGTTTAAGACTGGCTTGAAACATCTTCCCCAGTTTTTATTTTGGGGATTGGCATTCTGCAACAAACACATCTCACACAAATATAATAGCAAGTGTAAAGCCTACAGTTAGTGAAGCCAGCCAGTTCTTCCCCATTACATCTCAAACATCTTGCCTGTCTGAAAGTCAACATTAATACCAATCATTTTAAGTGTGTAGTATAGCTCTCCTCCAGAGCCAAATAAATCTCTAGGGGAAAATGCAGCATGAATAAGAACAGTATGGTGCTCATTTATAGAGAATGAGATACATGGGCTTCTAGAACTACTCTTTAGATCCCAGAAAGTTTGTTTATTTATCATATTTTAAGAATTCTATTCCGTTTGCTGTGTGGGTTTTCCAATATCAGGATATGCAGGAATAATGAGACTGTCATAAAATGTTCTCTAAGTTGTGTTAAATTTTGTATTGAGGGTTTTCTCTCTACCTTCTTTCCTTCTTCTCCCCTTCCCCTGACTCTATTTTTCCTTCTTTCTTGAATATAATTATGATATATAGTTTACTAAACAGCAGGGTTTTTATATGTTGGTAAGCTTATATTTTATTGATAAGGGAATTTCAAATTTGTTAGCACCAAATAAGTGAGAAATATGGAATCTTGAGAGTTCCTCTAAATCATTTTTCAGGTAAAGATGAAATTATTATATTTTGCTGTTTGAATTGTCCTTCCTGTATACCATTTTAAAATTTCATGACTAAATTGTGTGTCACTCATTGCTTATTTGATAGTGAAATCCTCTCAGAGAAAATCTACATGTATAATAGATTTCTTTAGTCAGGATTTCTGATACAATGTTATTTCAAAATGAAAAAAAAATAGAAGATTGCTCTTTTTTTTTTTACTTTCTTATTGTGGTAAAAATGCATAATGTAACATTTATCATCTTCTTTGTTTTTAAGGGTACCATTCAATAAGGTTAAATGTATTCATATTGTTCCAACACAAATCTCCAGACCATTTTCCTCTCTTAAATCTGAAGCTCTATATATAATAAACCACTTATTTTTATCCTCCCTGAAATCCTGGTAACTACCTTTATCTTTTGCTGTATTCTATTTCTTTACCAATACTGTATAAATGGAATCATACAATATTTATTTTTTCATGACTGATTTATCTCACTCAACACAGTGTCCTCCAGTTTTATTCGTGCTGCAGCATATGATAAAATTCCCTTCCTTTTTAAGCTGAACACCATTCCATCACTGGAACGAACCACATCTTCCTTACCAATTCATCTTTCAGTGGACACTTAGGCTGCTCCCACCTCATAACCTGTGTTATGCGTGGTGCTGCACTGAACACAGGTTATCTCCTCAAGAACAAAACTCAAATGATAGGAACTTCAAAATGCTAGGTCATCTGAACCAAATCTAAACAAAAAGAAAAAACAAAATGAAACAAACCAAACAAACTTCCAGATCTGCTTCAGAAAATGGCAAGAATCCTGGGATAAACGTCTTCAATGTGAGCAAAGTATTTGAAGTATGATTAATGGCAATGAATCTTTTACTGTGATAATGTTTTTATTTAAAGATACACTGTATTGCCTCAATTTCTCCAACACACAGTAGGGTAAAGTATTCAGGATTAAATATCTCAACCTACAACTAGTAACTGAGAGTGACATACATATTAGATTAAAGATTCACAAGTTTAAGTGAATTTTTCTAGGTTTCACTTACATGGCTCATGGGGAAACATTTCCACAGCACTTGCGAAGGGCTGCCCCAGTGCTTTCCTTCCCCCTAGAGGCCAAAAGCTGACCTTTACTGTGTAGCTTCACTGCCTAGAAGAGGGATCTGGTTGTTCTGAGTGGATTCCTGATAAGAACTCTTACTGGACTTATAATATCCAAGATTGCAGAGTGTGAAGACATAATTCAGGAGCTTAGTTTGTTGCTGTGGACCCTAAAGTCATCTATCAATACTCTTTTCCCCAATCATATCTGTAACCACCAATTAAACTTAAGGAGTTCATGATAAGATGAAAAATAATACCTACGAAGAACTACCCTAAATACTTTTCAAAGAGGCACTTACACCCACTTATGTAGTGTCATGATAAATGTTCACGTAGAGATTATATGACTTACATTACGTTATAATGATTTGCTTTCTTGATCGTTTAACTTTTTAGATCACTAATTCTTAGGTGCATATTCTATGCATTATTCAACAAAGTATTCCATATATAATGTCACTGCTATTTAATCATAATTTGTAATAATAGCAATAGGATATGAACTTGGAAACAAATTTCAAAACCTTTGAAATTGTACAAGGATAATGATCTGTAGCATGTATTTATTTAATCATTACAGGTAGTGAACTACTTATGAGAAAACTGATATACATTCTATTTAGAAAATAGCAACAGATTCCACTGTCAATGAATTTGTTTTTGTAAGATCAACAAAGCAAACTCTAGACAATGATGGAAACTATGCATTATTTGTAAAAGAAAATGATGTTTGAGCCCTTTGAACATCAAGTTTACCCTCATAAGTAATATTCATTCCTCACTGTAACAAATCATATGGCTTATAAAGTGGCTTAGATGCTACAGAGAAGTGATATTACTCAGAAGCATTATTTTTAATGTCTCATAATTAGTATTGTATATATTGAACTATAAATTGTGCAGATTAATATAATTGAGAAAGTTTTTTTTGGAATATGTAGTTAATAGAAAAGAATAGAAGCTATTTCTTCAATTCTGAGCTTAGTAATAATGCAGAATTATTTAGAATCTCATTTACTCTCCCGGGGTATTATCACCAGGGAGCCACAATTTCTGACAGTGGAGAATCTTGTCTTTCCTGGGAAGGCTACTACTACTGTATCACAAATCAAGATACTTTAATGGCTTGGGCAAAGGGAAGCTGCTACAAGGAAACAAAATTAAGCCACTCTTTGAAGGTAGCTTGTGAAGACAACTAAATCCATCTGTGCCTTTATGAACTTCACTCTTATGTGCGATTGCTGAAGTTGTATCAGAAAAGCAATTACAGATGTAGCTTCTGCACTTTGCCTCTGTCACTGTGGAACAGTGAATGTCCTGTAAACACTACTCTGTTATCTCACTAATTGAAGAAGCACAAGTCAAAAGGGAACTGTGTTTACTTTTAAAGTAATTAATAGAAATGTCTAAAAGGATAGCTATTGATACCAACATGTCTGCCTTTCAGAAAGTGAATGACCTCAAGTTTCCATCTAATATTCGCTTAAATAAATTCTTACCAGGAAAATGGAATGCTAAGATGTAAGAATAGCTCATTGGTCACACACACACACACACACACACACACACACACACGTATAATTTAAAGAAATTTAAAGAAATATTGTCTAAAACATAAACAAATATTTATAAACCTTAGATAAAATAACTTCAAATAAATAGCTAAAAAATATATGAGCAGCCTAACAAGTTTTTAAAATTAGAAATAAAAACTCATGAACACTTGCAGAATGCATAGAGTAAAGGTAGAGAAAATGATTCTTTTTGTGAGTAGGCAAAAATTTCAAAAGTCCTTTGGGTGATGAAGATATTTGAATTGACAACTTCAATGGACTACATGATTTATTCTAGAAAAATAGAGATACTAAAATTTCAGACACTACGCAGAATTCTTAGAAAATAGAAACTTAAAAACACTCAACCAAATTTTCTCAAAGAATGAATTTTTCCTTGAAGCACGGCAGCAATAATTCACCTTGATGGTCTGAAGTGATAACCGTGTCTCCCTTTTGAACCGTGAATGAAAAGTCAATGGTGTTACCTACATATGAAAGTGTCTTTGGTGTAAGATATCAATAGCCACATATAGCATATGGCTTCAGCTACTTGAACAGCCTTTCCAGGTACTCTGCATTAGTACCTGAGCCATTTCTATGTAAAGGAGCCTCTGGACCTACGAACTTTAAAGTCTCAATGTCATGTACAGAACTTTATGTGTGAAAGCCTTAATCTTTCAAATCATTTTAATAAGTTATTTACAAGAGCAAAGAAGCAACACGATTACCTGCTTTGATCTGTCATACACAAAAATAAGAAAAAGCAATAAAATGCTGAGCCTACGTGACAGTAAAATTGGGATGGGTGTTCACTCTAAGCTGAAATCTAAAGCAAGGATATTTTTGCCATCAAAGCACATGGTTAGTGATTGGCATGAATTCAGGTATCAAGTTGGGACAATAAAAATAGGAATGCAATATTCCTACAGTTTTGGTAAATGAGTTATAAAGAATAAACTCAGGCAGTGGCCCAGTTTGCTAGCACAACTTCACTTGGCTTGCAAGTATGTGTAGAATGGCATGATTTATTGAACAGTAATCGGAGTTATTTGACCAATTCTCTATTCCTGTAATAGGTTAACTTCAGTCATTTGGGGGAGTTACGTAAAACTTGAGAAGAATGGGCAGTAGTAAATGAATGTGCCGTATTTTTTATCATTCAATCCTTGCTTTTTCTGCCTTCTCTCAGAAAAAATTCATAGAAAATAACATATCTTTTTTAATGAACTAGTTTTAGATCTTGATAGAAATATACCAACAAATCAGTTACTGACTTTTACAATTAATATTTCATGTTACATAGGAAAAATAATTCAGAGAGGAATCAAGTATTTAAATGTTCAAAAATGCGGGGATCATCCTTTGAATTATTCCTGCATTGTGAGTGAACTGGCTTCAGATTCCTTTTCCAAGTGCAAATGTCTCTTGAATTAGGGGACACATTAGTACATGAGGACCAACTATCTGTGCAGCATTTCTGTGAAGTTCTTACTGCATTTCTCAGATGAGGAAACCTATGCGCCTATTGAGTGCTGACATGTACACCCTTATCTTCTACTCCTAAGACTGGACTTTGACCATTTTTGATGCCTTAATGGGAATTTTTTAAGGACATAGGAATTTACATGGAGAGATTGACATGATGGGTTTTGTCTTACATCTTTCATAAAAGTAAAACAAAACAAAACAGAGTACTAGTGAATTTAATCCCGTTAAAATTTATAGGCATTTCCTATGATTAGAAAGCTGTGTGCTCAGTGCTAAAAGTTACACAGAGCAGAGAAGATTTAATCCTTGCCCTCAAATAATTTATATCTGGCATGGAAAAAGCATGATTAAATTTAGCCAGTAATGAAGATTCAAATGTATAAGGCAGGCACTGTCTTGTATGTTTCTCATTAGAGAAGTATGAAATACTGTGGTGCCGGGAATAAACATTAAAAAGTAAACAAATTTGTTCCAAGGAAGAAAGTGAACATAGAAGGAGGCAGAGGGAGACACCACAGTAACATCCCTGGGAAGTGATGAATATAAAGGCAAAGGAGGAAGGGACTGTCTTTGATCCCACAACATTTCTTTAAAGAAATAGAACTGTTTTTCTGTTGTTGTTATATCCATTTCCTTCATTATCAGGTTTTGTATGTCAAGTC
Organism: Fukomys damarensis; assembly: GCF_012274545.1. Classification (NCBI taxonomy): domain Eukaryota; kingdom Metazoa; phylum Chordata; class Mammalia; order Rodentia; family Bathyergidae; genus Fukomys; species Fukomys damarensis. The sequence continues at coordinate 19,705,043 of NW_022900930.1, forward strand.
TTCTCTGTCCAAAGACAAGGTTAATAATTAGGACAGACAAAGAAAAGAACAGGGAGCAGTTCGGGACAGTTGAATGAAACACTAAGTCATAGGTTGGAAGTGAAGAAACAGAAATCCCCCACATCTGAGTACACTCGGAAGAAAGACGTCTTCTTCCCTTCCCTGCCTTCCCTCCATGCCCTGTATGCTTCTGAAATCTCCCTGGCAAACATCCCTTCTCTCCTTCGCCCTCTAGCAACACCCATGAACCTGAAATTCAGCATATTTTAGAACTGACTATTTGGATGGTGGTTGGAGTTTATGCAAACAAAGTGAGTATTGTTCTTCGACTACCTGGCCTTTATTAGGTGCGTTGAAAACACTCCTCAAGGTGCAATAAAAAATGAGACAGGACAGAAAATAACCCAAGGGGAAAAGTGAGAGAAATTAGTTTAGAAAAGCATATAAGCCCTAGAGAAAATGACAGTGAATTGATTCCAAAAAGATAAAAGAAAAGAAAGAAAGTTGACAACACAGGTTTAGTGGGAGAAATTCCCATGTGTTAGCAAGAAACAGGAACACTTTACTGTGTTTTAGCTTTCTTCAAAATTCATGGAAAAATGACCATCAACTTCCAAATAAGTCCCGAGGATTTCTTCTAACAGTTGCTTATACATAAATTTTTTTCACTTGAAGATTAGTTTCTTTTGACAAGGTTCACCACTTATTAACTTTGTGTTTTTCTTCTTCAGTATCCTTTGAAAAAGATGTAGAGAATATATTATCTCATAAAATCACATACACAGCATCACAGAGTGTCTTAGAAATGTGATGGTGAAGATGATTTCATCACCTCAGAGAACATATGAGAATTCTCTAGAAAAGATTACTCTCTAGGACGAGTCTCCATGCTTTAAAATAACTCACATAAATCAATAAAAGAATAGAGTAGGAGATACAGAAAGATAAAGGGTGAGGAAATTGTGGTCATGACAAAATATGAAGTGAGTTATTTGAAAATATTAAGAGAATCAGATTCTTCCACGTCAACTTAAAATGTATTAGTAATATATTTGCCTACTAAAGTACCATTTTGAGTATAACTGAATGATGAACACTTTTTACTGGTTATTACAGAGTTTTCTTAAAACTTGCATGAACCGCACAATATCACTCTCCTTTTATAAATGAAGAAATGAGTCTCTGAGAAGTTAAACAGCTAGGAAGTAGAAACGACAAGGTGTGAATCTAGGACCACTGGGCTCTTGGTTCTCCACTTCTGTATTCCTGAGAACTAAGTCACAGGCCTGCTGGGCTTAGTGGGAAAATGTGAGCTCAGACTATTGGATTCATCCAGTTGGGAGGGAATAGCGCCTTGTAGTGCTTTGCCTTATAGTAGTAAACAAACAAACAAACAAACACAAATCACCAGGAAGAAAAAAAAAAACCTCTTAAGCATTAAGTTTACCCCAAAATGATAGTAGAGGACAGATTTGCCTTCAAGATCATTAGCTTGTAACTGTGTCATAATCCACTACTTTATTAGTTGTAAGACATGACCTTGAAGTAATTTTCACATGGATTTAAAGTTTGCTTTTCAAATAAGTCTGTGTTTACCTGATTCCTATTATCCAAGTAAGCGCCTTTATCCTTAATAGAAAAGCAGCTTTGTGAGCAGACACACAAACCAATCAGATTATTTCTCTGCTAATAGCATTGTTAACATGTCATAAGAAATAGTGGCTGTATTTGAGTTTGGAAGGGTTCCATAAAGAAATAAAATACCAAATGCATTAAATTTAAATTCTTTATGTGGAACCTTTATTACAACAGCCACAAGGCACAAGAAGCCATGATAAACACATACCAGGTGTCTCCCTTTGAAACTATATATGTATGCTGACATCACCAGGGCCCTGGGATGCTATGTAGACTTCAAGCAGAGAATAAATAATTGTCAGTGCACTAGAATTACACATATGTTACTATAAAATTGAGAAAAAAAAGACACCAATGGGAAGACCTATGTATGATAAGGAAAATACACATATGTTTTGCACACTGAATCAGCATTTGAAAAATAGCTGCTCTTTAGGCATGTCCCTTAAAGTAGGATTAACACTTTATTGACATATTTGGCAAAATCATTGAATTTCCATAAAGTACCTAATTTTGCAAATGCTAGACTCATCAGAAATGTATACTTGAGTCAGTTATGCTCTTCTGTTCCTACCTCCACCCACATTTGATTTGTTGCTACATCCAGAATCAAACTGCAGTTTCCTGAAGCAACTCACATAGTAAGAAGAGAGGAATACTTTGCACAATTTACTATCTTAATTTTACAAAGAGCAACAAGAATGTCCTTGCTTTTTTTGGTTTCTGCCAACAAGAATATCCCAGAATGAAAAGGAAAAGCATATTAAGTAAAATGTGCCTATGTTCTAAGGATTGTGAGCACTAAAGAACATTTCCTCCTTTAAAAAAATTATTTTAAATAATAAACATTCTCTACTAATGCATGAAACTTCACATTTCTCCTCAAACTTTCATTGTTTTGCTAGTTTTCAGGAAGTTCCTAAATGGTAACTTGGATCTTTTCATCACTATTTTTAATTCCAAAATATGCTCTATACTGTTCTGAGTGGTCTTCCTAAAACAATGGGAAATTCGTCACTCTATTGCAAAAATAGGAAGTTTCCAAAGCTTACTTCTTCTGACATACAAGTGTCTTTATATTCGACTCCCTCACACCTTCCAACTATTACCGTATCTACCTATTATCTCCCAACTCCTCCCAACTCTCCAGACAAATCAGATTATTCCAAAATGTGTTCATACCTGGCTTACACACTTTCCTTTCTTTAGCTCCCATTGTCTGTTCTGTCAGACTCTGCACCCTCTGTATCTCCATTCTACCCCAACCCAGGGAACTTCCATTAACCCAGAAAAATCTCCTCATTCCTAACATGCAGGAGAAAGATCTCTGCTGCAGCTTTCCCTGGCCATTTACCCTTCCTTTCTCTGGGGAAGCCTCAGAACTTTTATTAACAAGATGATCCTGTAAGATATTTCTGTTTCTCCCCACAGAAGTGAGAAGACTAAATTATTTTGTTTCATCTGGTGGTCTGCTAATGCTAGCTGATACTAACTTGTAAGAAGAGATAGCTAAATATTTAGAAACTTTACAAGCTGGAAAACAACCACTGCAGAAGAATTCATACCACAAAATCGGCAAGCATCACATGTGAAGGCTTTTTTCCTTTGAGGGGATGGTTTATGAATACAACTGGTTTTATTCCCACAGCCTATCAAAGTCCCTAAGTATTAAAAAATTGCTTAAATAATCATCATGACTTCAATTAACTGAAATTTATTTGTGCTTAAATAAAAGAAAGTTAACTATAGGTAAAAATGGCAGAATTGTATATATTGTTATAAATTTAATTACAATTAGATAAAAACAAAGAAGAAAGGGATTCACCTTTGTAAGTACTTGGAGACAGTTCTAAGATAGTGTGATCAGTAGGGTCAGGCAGTGAATGACTCCAATATAAGGATATCATCTTCTTTATCTCTGTTGTTACACAGCATGGAGCACCTGGGCTGGTGTCAATCCTCATTAAATTGTTATTAAACAAATTTCCACGTGAAAAACCATAGAGTATATTTCTGTACCCTAGGAGTGGCCAGATTTTATCCACTCATGCAGAATCACTGCTAGAACATGGCAACAAAATGGCTGCTGAGTTTTATGAATATATAATACTGATCAATTTATCCTTACAGTAAATATATATTTATTTTAATATAGTAACTATAAACATATATAGTTTCTCATTGGCACAATTTATAATTAATATAATTTCTCATATAAGGCATAATTATATATATAATATATAATTTCTAAATATAAAACATTAAAAAGTTTTTTGTTTTTTTTTTTTTTTGGTGCCAGGGATCGAACTCATGACCTTGCATTTGCAAGGCAGGTGCACGGCCACTAAGCTAAATCCCCAGCCCAAAAAGTAATCTATTACAAGTATCTACAGTTGCAGTTTATTGGAAAAATATACATGAGCATAGGTTAACAAAAATTTTCTCACATTTGTCTTTTGGTTTTCATCCAACTCAAAAGTCATATATAAGTTGTTTCACCTTCAAGTTTTTTCATTAGTACCAGCAGAAAGGCTGTATAAACACACTGGCCTCCACTGTGAAACACACAGAACCATATGCAAACCTGCCCAGGGTGAAGAATATCATTTTACATAAACACTTTGTAGCAGACTTATATTCAGATGGTAAAGTAAGGCTAAGTGCATGTGATTAGAGTTGGCTAATTGTATAGCCAGAATTTCAGATCATCGGCTGTTGAGTTGGCCTGTTTAACAGTATATAAACTTGGAGTGTGTGCATTTGGGGTGTTGGGTAGAGAAGCTAAGAATGCTATCAGGAATCACTAAAGACTAAAAAACTAAAGAATTAACACTTGAAACTTGAAGAATTAGAAATCCAGTCATGAACTAGATGTCCAGAGACTGGTTATCACTGCTTGAATGACAATTAAGCCACGGACTCAACCCCACAACTCTTACATTTGGTGTCTGATTTTCTCAACTAGATGAGTCACTTATATGTAATTACCATTTTTGCATGTTATTTACACATATTACATTTTAGTTATATTCATTATTTAATAAAATTGTTTGGTTTATCAGCTTTAACTTCCTACTACAATACGGCAAGATCACATTCTGCATTGTGTTGTTCTTTCTTATAGACATTTTATGTACAAATAAACATCTACCAACCTAGCTTATCACTGATATATAGTGTTTGAAAAACAGTTTTCAAAGTATAAATGACTTTATCATACTCAATAAATGGTTTCTTATGTCTTTTCCATTTTATCTATCCCTAACAAAGGAAATTTTGTAAGACTACTTTGACTAAATTTATAAGTTAACTGAATACTTTTAGATGAGTACATTTTCTTTATTTTTTTAACCTATCCTGTTTTGGGCAAAAGATTTACCCAAATATTTACTCTTAATTTTTCAGGAAGATTAAGATATTTCTTACGACTTAGACTAAATATGCCTCACAGTTCAAACTTAAATTTCTGGCCAAAAATTTATCTGACTCAAGTACAGTAATATTCACAGGTTATACTCAAGTATAACCTGCTCCAAACATTCAAAATTCTTTGGCATAAGGAAATTTTTCTAACAGTTTTCCTAATAGGATCAATTTCATAATTCAAGATAGAGTAATAATAAGTGCTTTCAAATTCTAATTAAGGGCAGAGATATATATCACCTTTACTTCTGTAACATCTAACAAAAATACAACTCACAAATAAATTGATCAAATGAGGAAGGAAGAAGGAGAAAGGAATTTAAAGAAAAAAGCAAGAATAGAAAGAAGTGGAAAGATAGCTTTTGTAAATGGGGAGGGGAAGAAGGTTGGATGGAGGGTAGGGGAAGAGGCCAAAAAAGGAATTAACGTGTGTTACGTACACACACAAATCCCCCATGATGAATGTGATCATTATGTACTGAAATATGTACTAATAAAATAAATATGAATACATATCAAATTGAATGATATGTATAACCCAAAATCAAAGGGATCTCGGCTTCCTATGAAATCATTTGTTTTTTCAAAATGCCTTTCATTTTTCTCACTTGATTATGTTTTGATGAATATTTCTATAGCATTATTAGTTGGACATATTCATCCATCTATTGACTTCTTAACCTATTTAACATTAAAAACTGGGAACAGATGGCACACACTACAATCCCAGCTACTAGAGGAGGCAGAAGAGTTGAAAGTTCAAGGTCTGTCCAGTCAGCTTAATGAGATCCTATCCTGAAAGAAAAAAAAAAGGAAAGAAAGAAAGGGAGGGTAGGGCAGGTGGGCTGGTTTAGGGGTGTAGCATAGTAATAGAATGCTTGCTTAGTTTGTGCAAGGTCTTGGATTCAGTCCCCAATACCACAAAATAAATAAATACAAATTAAAAAATATAGAAAAAGGGTTGTTTATTTATAAACACAGGAATCATTTTAGAATGCTTTTTTTTCAACTACAAAATTACTTAACCCCTGCAAATATTTTGTATTCAAAAATATTTCCAGGTTATAATACTTCCAGGAAAATAAATTTGACACAATTATTTATTTATTACAATTTCTAAACTCTAATTTATCATTATGAAGAAAAAGCACATGCATATGTTTGCCCTGCATTAAGAAAGAAGGAAGGCATGATAAGATTCTAACTTAATTATTTACTTTCTCCTTTAACTGCTGGTCTCAAGAGATTCTTGTGAAATAATTAACAGTGTGAATAAAAAGCCTTCAAAAGACCACCATGAAAATTTTATGCTTTTATGGATTGTGAATTGCTCCAGTGAATCAGGGAATAGCTAAATAAAGTCTAGTGAGTCAATAAGTAAAAAACAGGTATGAAAGAAAATAAAACTACAAAAATTTATCTTCAGTTTGCCACTGAAATAATTTTAATTAGATATATTGAATTATAAATACTTCTAATTCTTAAAAATAACTAAAATAAATTTATGTAATTTTATAAAATTATCATGTTTTATCAATTATGTAGTTTCATTTTCAAATCAGCATCTTCAGGGATAATGAATATCTTAAAATTTGACTCCAGAAATGTTAATAGTTTGAATACTCAAGTATACAAATGAGAGACATACTTTAAATTATACCTATTTTCTAATTTTTCCTCTATTGGTCCATTAGATTCAGTGCCATATTTATTATTACTTTGGGGTATATATGTACTTTACAAAAATTCACCCAAAGGTTTATTATGATCTCCTGATACTAATAAAAAATTAATTCCCATATGTTTAGATGTATAAAATATCATGTAGCATAATAATAATAATAAAACAAAATAACTTTAAATTAAAGAGAGTAGATGATTTTTTAAAAGAATATATGTACTTAGATGAGACTTTGTATGTAACATAATGAAATGCACTTTTCTCTTGGAGTATTTTAAAAACTTAAGCAACAATTTATTTGACTCCCTAAATAGTGAAATTTTTGCAAATAAACTGAAATAACCCCATCTAAAATTTCTACACCATATGTGGACCAAAAGATAGGTAGATGATAGAGACTTCTCTTATTCCGCTTGATTCTGCTAAATCAGAGTAGAAATTTAGAAATTCATTTTTCATCTTGTTTCCTGGAAAGTGTTTCTTTTTTGCTCTGCTTTGTATTTGTATTCATTATAAATCTCCAAGATAATACTAATAAATGGCATGCAGTGATGTCTTGGATAAATAATACCACATTCAACAAATATTGATTGAGCACAAACCATAGTCAAGCATTAAATTTGACTCAGATACAGCCATCAAAGTCCTCTGCTCTTATAAACTATACATTTTGGGGGGTGAAATATTTGAGGGAAATTAGGACAGACAATAAACCAATAAACACATTGTCACTCAGTGTTGTGATGAATGTTTGAGACAGTGAAGGCAAGAGAGTTGTGAGAGTAACTTTAATTTCTGTGATCATGGAAAAATTCATAAAGAAGTTGAGATTAAGATGCCATCATTAAGCAGATCGATTTATGGATATGAACATACTGAAAAGGGCCAAAAACAGGCAGAATTTAAAATGGTACCAAGGTGCCAAAGAATGTTTCCTGTGAAACTAAGGAGTGGTTCTGGAATGATTGGGCCTGAGAGGAGTGGGAGGACATTAGAGCATACTATCAAGCGGGCAACAGGAATCAGATTGCTGTGGGATGTGAAACTCGCGGGGGAGCTCTGTACAGAGAAGAGCTTTCACAGGGTTACTCTGTCTGCTGGTATTAGAAATAGACTGCATATATCAAAGTGGTCCAGATGGCAGATTACGGTGCCTGCAGGCAAGGGTGTTCCCAGGGGAGGTGATGAAAAGTGGGCAGATTTTGGATCTATTTTGAAGAAAGAACCAACATATTGCTAATGTATTAAATGTGTAAGAGACTAAAAAGACTCAAGAAAGACCACAATTTTGTAGCCAAGCAACCACAAGAATGGATTGCTATCAATGGAAATGAGGAAAACTGGATAGATCAGTTCATTTTTTCTGGAAAAAAAAGAAAGAAGAGATGAAGTTAGGATAATATTGAAGCTCATTTTTACCTTGTTGAATTTCAGATTTCTATGAATGCAGTAGAAAGAGACTCATTCCCTGAAGTGTATTTTGAGTTTTAGCAGAGAAAAGTTTGAAAATAAAAATTTGAGAGTGATAGATATGTAGAATTCAAAAAAATTGGACCTTCCCCAAATATAAAGACCCAATTAAAAAATGGGCATCTGGGCCAGGGGTTTGACTTAGTGGGTTCTGCCACCTACCTCGCAAGCACAAAGGCCTGAGTTCAATCCCCGGTACCAAAAAATAAAAAAAATTAAATTAAAAAAATGGGCATCTGAAATGAACAGACATTTCTCAGACAAAGAAGAAGTAAAAGCAGCAAATAAACATATGAAAAAAAATGTTCATTACTGGTCATTCAAGAGATGCAGATGCAACAACACTGAGATATAGAAGGCTTTAAAGCTAAGAGACCAAAAAAAAAAAAAAAAAAAAAAAAGAAAGAAAAAAGAAAAAGAAAAAAATCTTCAAAGGAGAAGACATAGATTGTAAAGAAGTTCAAGGATCCTGACTTATAGACACTCAAAACTTTAAAAGGTATGCTCAAAAAAAGTATGGTAAATACACAGCAACCAAAAGAGAGACAAAAACAAAATGTCAGTTCGACAATACAAAAATCAGAAGAGACTGGTGTCTTAGAACCTGAGTGAGGAAATTGTTTTACAAGGTAAAAAAAATGCTTACCTCTGTCAAATTCTGCTAACAGTGTGGGGACTGCTAATTAGCCATGAAATATATCAATGTCATGGTTATTGGTGAATTTCACAGAAACAGTTCCTATGGAATTGTGGGGATAAAATTCTGGTTGGACTAGTTGAAGAAAAAAGAGATTAGAACTGGAAAGTTCAAAACTGTACAGCTTCCAAGGATTGATGCTAGAGAGACAGGTGGATAACGAACCGAAAGAAGAGGTTGGCATCAAGAGAGCAGTTTGTAGAAGAAAGAAGTAACTGCTGTTAGGAATAATCTGGCAAAGAAGAAAAACTTGATTGAAACATCTTTGGGGAGATTTGCATTAGCCATACTTTGGTGTCATGGGGAAGGGGTTTGCTGTAGACAGTACTTAGGAACAAGTGGGATAGTGTAGGAGAATAGATGCTGGGAGCAGATAGTGTGGTGAAAAGTATTTCTGGAAGGTATCTTCTGGAGACTTCCATTTTATCAGTAGAAAAGGAAGTCAGGTCATCAGATAAAGATAAGGGTGAGGTACAGAAACTAGAGATATGATGAGAAAATGGGGGGCAAGAAAGAGTCTTTCAGTGGAGTCTGGAAAGGCATTACCAAGAAATCAGCTTATATTCTGAGCAGCATTTGGAAACCACTTGAAATTGGTTGTTCTAAACTAAAAATACAAATATTAGATTGGTAAAGCATATAACAGACCTTTTGCTATTATTATGATGCATTTAATTTATTGGTCTGATCTTCAATCCTAAGGAGGAAGTCAGTATGTAATCTGGCTTTTGGCATTCTTTTGGTCTGTCCTGTAGAATCTTTTAGTGTGAATGGTACCACCAAACTCAGAAAAATCACAGGTGAGTGATATGTGGTGTTGGCATATTAGAATTTCTTGTATCTTTGATTTTGAGCCCTATGACTAAGATGTTCATTTTTCCTTTTTTTAATACTTTTTTCCTACTCTTGCTTGAACTTCACTGAGTTTCTTCAACCCATATGTTTAATTTCACCAAATTTCAGAAAATTTTGTTGATTCAACCCCCCCACTTTCAAGCTCACTGTAATCACCAATTTCTTGACCCAGTGTATATTAACCTTCATATATTGTAATTTTCAGTTCTAGAATTCTACAGTTATAGTTTCTACTATTCTGCTAAAACTTCTGATCTGTTTCTTCATGAAAGTCATGCTTTTCCTTCAAATCCTTAAAAACTTTTTCTATTAGATGATATGTAATATTAATTTCAATGTTTTGGTCATATTGAGAACTATTTTTCTCAGTTTTCTTCTCCTTCCCTCATATTCTTGTACAATTATATTATTAATTTAAAACATTATATTGCAGCCCTTTGACTCACATCAGGAGAGGAGACCAGCCACACAGGCCCTGATACAGCCGTGTTTGTGTCCATTCTCCAACCCCAGTGAACAAGAGAAATAAAGTGCCTACATGAAAATTGAACCCCACTGGAAAAGTGAAGAAAATTGTTGCAATAAAGGCACACCAGACCACTGAGGTGATAAGTTGGAGGGATCAGCACCTCACATCAGAACTTGGTATATCTTCTGGGGAAGAACAGCTGGAACCTGCAGTAGAACCTTGCAGAGTTCAACCAGCATGAGATCAGAGATCTCAACTTGGGCCTTGAAGCCAGAAATAAGCCTGAACATCAGGGGTCAGTGGCTGCCTTGCTGAGACTAATTATCTTAGACCTGCACACTCCTGCTCATGCTGTCTATTGTGTCAACAGAGGCATATCCAAAAGGCATATCCCTCTATTTGTATTTTTTATTTTCAAAGTAATATTTTCTCTTGTCTTTACTCATTTAAAAAAAATTTGTCTATCATTTTTTCTTCTCAAATTGTTTTCTTGTTTTTCTCTTCATTCTCTCTCTCTCTCTCTCTCTCTCTCTCTCTCTCTCTCTCACTCTCACCTTGTTCTTCCTTTCTCTCCCGTTTTGTTCCTATTCCTGTCCTAATTTGAATTTTTTTCTTTCCTGCTCTTGATTTCCATTAGTTTTAAAAGACAGTGATTACTGTCTTTAGCCTCCCTATTGCTTTTAGTTTGTTCTGTCCCTGTGTATATTTTGTTCTGCCTTCTCCTCTTGTTTTCAACAGCTTCGTAGTTTGTGTGATCTTCTTGTGTCTTCTGGCTTCACTTCTAACCTTCCCCTATCCTATCTCTCCCTCCCTCCCTTTGCAACTCCTTCCAAGTTCCTATCCCAAAGGGTAAAGTTGCTGTGAAGAGTTTATTCACTATAAACATATTTTAGGCTGGTCCTTGATTTCAATTTAATTCACACTGGTAAAAGTAATAAATTAATGACTACCACAAAGTGTCATTTTCTAAACCATACTTAATGTTATTGTTACTGCCAATTTTATCATTTAGCTAAGGTGTTATGATTGATCTAATCAGTTGTCCCTCCTGGTATTATGAAAATGAGAATGCCTGAGAGTAATTAGAAACTCTAAACCTAAAGATCAGCTATATTTGAAAGATTGATGTAAAACCCAGAAATTAAATCTAAGACAATACCAACAACAAAAATAGAAATGAGATGACATTTTAAAAAGGCACAAACACAGACTTCTGGTTCACCACAGGTAAACTCTGAGGGAATGAGATGGAAAAGTTTGACAGTCAACCATCTGAACACCCTGAATAGATAGCACAGGAAGTAACAAAACAGATAAATGATGCTCTAGAAAAATTCAAAACTGAAATAATTTCCCAGATAAGCACAGAGATGGTGAGAAGATTGAAAGTCATGATTAAATACTCTAGAACAGAAACAGATTTTAAAAAATAGATGAGCGCAGAACAACGATGGAAACCATGAATGCCCAGCATAGGAAAGAAATGGAAATCATGAATTCCCAACATAGAAAAGAAATGGAATGCATGAAACAGATTCAAACAGTTATCCAGGAGATTAAATATTCTATTGAAATCATTCATAGCAGAATGAGGGAATGTGAAGATAGAATATTTGATGTAGAAGATAGGATTGAAAAGAGAGGTCTCTTAAAAACAGTGATGGATCATGAGAAATCAATCCAACAATTCCTAGAAGATGCAAAGAAGAATAACATAAGACTGATAGGAATCCATGTAGTATCAGGAGAAACTAAAAATGACAAAAAAACAAAAACAAGCAAGCAAAAAAAAAACTGTTCACATAATAAATGACAGAAAACTTCCCAAACAGAGCCAAAGATTTTGACATACAGATAGGTGAAGCATATAGGACTCCAACTAGCCATGATCAAAAAAAAAAAATCTATACCTAGACATATAATAATCAAGATCCCAGAGACCTAACAGAACAAAATAGTACAAGCAGTTAGAGAAAAAACAGAAATCACATGCAAAGGGAAGCCCATCAGAATCACAGCAGACTTTGCAACACATACCCTCAAGTCAAGGAAACTCTGGGGTGAGGTATTTCAAGTCCTACAAGAAAATGACCTCCCCATAGAGTGATGTATCCTGCAAATCTATCTTTCAAAATTGTTGGAGAAATAAGATACTTCCAAGACAAGGAAGATGTGAGAAATTTCATGAACACCAAACCAGCATTTCAAACAATTCTAAACAATATCCTGGAAAAAGACACTGAAGTTCATAACTCCAAAGACCCAGTACAGCAAATATACCAGGCAAGGAAAGAAATTAAAGGAAGACAGAAAAAATAAAGAACAAAATAACCAACAACAGGAAAATAAACTGACAAAGAAAAGTCAATATGTATCAGTTACAGCCATCAGTGTTAATGGCCTTGATTCACCAATCAAAAGAAATAGACTGGCAGAATAGATTAAGAAGCAAAATCCAAAAATATACTATATATAAGAAACCCACTTAATTCACAAAGAAATTCATAGACTGAGAGTAAAAGGATGGAAAACAGTCCTCCACATGACAGAAGCACAGAAAAAAGTGGGAGTAACTATCTTATTTGAAGACAAAGTAGATTTCAAACCAAAATTAATTAAGAGACACAAAGAAGGCCACTACATCCTTGTAAAGGAAACAAGAGGAAGAAATGACAATCATAAATATATATGCACCAAATACTAATGTCCCCAACTATACAAAACATATTAATGGTTATAAAAATTTAAATAAGCATTAATACAATTGTAGTGGGGGACATCAACACCTCACTGTCACAAATAGACAGATCATGTACACAAAAAATTAACAATGAAATAAAAACTGAACCAAGTCTTTGAATAAATGGACAGTAGATGTCTACAAAGTGTTCCACCCCACAAAATCAGAATATACATTCTTTTTGGCTGTACATGGGTCGTTCTCCAGAATAGATCATGCTAGCACATAGAACATGCTTAAGTAAATGCAAAGGAATTGAAGTTACCCCCTGTATATTATCAGACTATTGTGCAATTAAACTGGAGATCAATAGCATAAGAAACTGTAAGAAATTCACAAACACCCTGGAAATTGAATAACACCCTGCTGAACAATCAATGGGTCACAGAGAAAATTAAAGAAGAAATTAGAAAGTTTCTACAATTAAATGATAGTGCCAATACAACATGCTGGAATCTATGGGATACAATGAAACAAGTTCTATGAGGGAAATTCATAGTAGTAAATGCCCATACTAGGAAAATCAAGTGAGCTCAAATAAACAACTTAATGCTGAATCTCAAGCTCATAGAAAAAGAAGAGCAAGACAAACCCAAAGCTAATACAAGGGTGGGAATTATAAAGATCAGAACAGAAATTAATGCAATGGACACTAAAAGAACAATACAAAAAAATCAATGAATCAAATAGTTGGTTTTTTGAAAGAATAGATAAAATTGACAAATCCTTAGCTAACCTTATCAAAAAAGGAAAAGAAAAGGTTCAAATTCATGCAATTAGGAATGAAAAAAGGTAAAGTTACAACAGACTCACCAGAAATTCAGAGGATCATCAATACCTACTTCAAAAACCTGTACTCCAATAAAATTAAAAGCAGGAGGAATTTGATAGATTCCTAGATACATATGAATTTTTAAAGTTAGATAAAGAAGATATAAAAAGTCTAAACACCCCAATTATATTCAGTGAATTCAAAATGTAATTAAAACATTACGAACAAAGAAAAGCCCAGTTTCTGATGTATTCACTACTGAATTCTACAAGACATTTAAAGAAGAACTAGTGCTAGTACTCTTGAAACATTTCAATGAAATTTAAAGGGAAACAATCCTTCCAAATTCATTCTTGGAAGCAAATGTTACTTTGATACAGTACTTTGATACCAGTGAAAGATCCAACCAAAAAAGAGAACTGCAGCCCAAGTCCATAGTAAACATAGATACAAAAGCCCTCAATAAGATACTGGCAAACAAAATACAGAAGATCATGAAAATCATAATACATCCTGACCAAGTTGGATTTATCCCAGGAATGAAAGGATGGTTCAACATATGTAAATCAATAAGTGCAATACACTATATTAACAGAGTCAAGGTAAAAACCATATGATCATCTCAATAGATGCAGAAAAAGCATTCAACAAAATTCAACACCTAATCATAATAAAACCCTACAGAAAATTGGAATAGTCTTTATCCGAATTTGATAAAGGCTATCTATGAAAAGCCAACAGCCAATGTCATAATAAATGTTCAAAAAACTTTAAAACTTCATGCTAAAATCAGGAACAAGACAAGGATGTCAACTGTCACCAGTCCTATTCAATATAGTTCTGGAAACATCAGCCATGGCAATTATACAATGGAAAGAAATAAAAGGAATAAAGATAGGAAAGGAAGAAGTTAAACTGTCATTATTTGCTGATGGCATGATACTCTACATAGAAGACACAAAGAACTATGCCAAAAGACTTCTAGACTTAATTGACAGTCAGTAGAATAGCTGGATACAAGGTCAACACTAAAAAATCAATAGCACTTGGGCCGGGGATTTAGCCCAGTGGTTCTAGCGCCTGATTCGCAAGCGCAAGGACCTGAGTTCAATCCCTGGTACAAAAAAAAAAATAATAATAATAATGATAATAATCAATAGCCCTTTTGTATACAAATAACAGACTCACTGAGAGAAATTAGGGAAACAATTCCTTTCACAATAGCATCCAAAAAATGAAATATCTAGGAATTAATCTAATGAAGGAAGTGAAAGATCTCTACACTGAAAACTACTGCACTCAGAAAAAGGAGATCAAAGAGGATATAAAAAAACAGAAAGACATTCCTTGCTTCTGGGCAGGAAGACACAACATAGTGAAAATGGCCATACTTCCAAAACTGCTATACAGGTTCAATGCAATCCTGACTGAAATCCCAACAGTATATTTCTCAGAACTTGAGAAAACACTACAAAAATTCATTTGGAAACAGACGAGACCTAGAATAGCAAGAGTCATTCTAGGCAACAGAAACATGGCAGAGAGTATCACAATCCCCAACTTGAAATTTTACTACAAAGCCACTGTGATAAAAGCAGCATGGTACTGGGAAAGGAATAGACCTGAGTGTCAATGGAATAGTTTAGTAGATGCAGAAACAACTCCAGACTTACTCAGCTACCTCATTTTTGACAAAGGAGCCATCCTCATTGGAGAAAAGATAGCCTCTTTAATAAATGGTGTTGGAAAAACTGGCTTTCACCTTGCCAAAGATTAAAACTAGATCTTTATCTTTCACCGTGCACTAAACTAAAATAGAAGTGGATTAAAGATCTAAATATCAAAACAGAAGCATTAAACTTGCCAGAAAATAAATTAGGTAGAAAAGAAGACATTGGCATACAAAAAGACTTTATGTATAAATCTTCGGTAGCATGGGAACTAGCACGAAAAATCAACATCCAGGATCTCACCCTATCAAAAAGTTTGTGCAGTGCAAGACAAACAACCAACAGAGCAAAGAGAAAACCTACAATGTGGGGGAAAAATTTTTACCAGTTTCTCATTAGACAAAGGACTATTATCCAGAATATATAAAGAACTCAAAAGAATCAGACCCCCCCCAAATATAAAGATGAAATTCAAAAATGGGCATCTGAATTGAATAGACATTTCTCAAACAAATAAGAAAAAGCATCAAATAAATGTATGAAAATATGTTCAATATCACTTGTCATTCAAGAGATGCAGATGAAAACAACACTGAGATTTCGCCTCACCCCAGAAAGAACGGCGACTATCAAGAAATCAATGAATAACAAATGCTGGTGGGGATGTTGGGAGAAAGGAACCTTTCTCCATTGTTGGTGAGAATGCAGGCTAGTGCAACCATTGTGGAAATCAATATGGAGATACCTGAAAGAACTAGGATTGGAGATCCCATTTGACCCAGCTATCTCTCTGCTGGGTAGCTTTCCAAAAGAATTCAAAGAATCATACCACAGTGATATATTCGCACCCATGCATATAGCAGCGCAGTTTGCAATAGCTAAACTTTTGAAACAGCTCAATTGCCCATCAACTAGAGACTGGATAAAGAAGATGTGGTGTTTCAGCCATAAAGAATGTGAAGCTAGAGTCTTTTATGGCTAAATGGATGCACACTGAGGTTATACTCAAGTGAAATAAATAGGTCATACTTGAGTAAATATTGAATAGTTTTTCTGATGTGAAAAAATAAAAGTGTAAATAAGGTTCAAATAGCATAATTGATAGTGTATATAGGAAGAAAATGGCTAAAGGAGAACTGGAAGTGGGAGGGGTGAGAGAAAGGAAATAAGGGAAATGAAACAATATGCAAAAAGGAAAAAATGGAAACAAAGTCTTTGTAAATAGGGAAGTGTGAAGGGTGAAGGGAGGGCAGGGGAGTGGGGAAAAATAAAAACCAAGACATATCATGTGAAGGTACAAGATCCCAGTGATAAATGTAACTGTATTGTTTGCCTTAAATCTACCAATAAACTTAATGGGAAATAAATAAATAAATACATTATATTGGACACTGAAATAAGAGAATTCAGTAATTCTGTATTCTGCTATCATTTTGGAGAATTGGTTGTTGGTCTGAAAGATAGCTAAGTTGGCTCCCCAAGACTTGCTTCCCCTGCTATAAAAGCAGCTGAAATTCCTCTAAGTTCTTTCACTTCCTGGTGGACCTCCTAGATTCTCCCCTTATATGCTGAATTCAAAGATCACCAAGGAGATGGGTGGATTCATAGAGAGATTTGGAGTTTTCACTTTTGCTTATCCTTCTTGAGGAAATTTTACATATTATTTTTAAACTCCTATGGCCTGGCCTGAATGTTAGATTTCTATCTGTTAACTCATTTTTCTAGTTTATATACTCTAGCTATCTACTTAAATTTTAATTGTTCAGTTCTGTGTAGACAAAGTAATGCAAATGTCACCCAGTACTGTCCTTTTTTAAGGATTGTTTTCCTTCTATTATGTACCAGGTAGTTGTCACTCCTTAGTGATTTCAAATATTTTTAATTACTTTAAACATTTTTAAATGTTTTTATATGTCATTATTCTAATAGTAGTCACTCTGTCATTACCCTATTGCCTTAACAGTTGGCACATATTAGTTCATAAAAATTGATAAATCAATTATTATGTATATAATTAAATAGTTTAGGATATATAATTATATATTATTAGTCACCTTCAATATGTATTTAAAGTGATAGATGCATCATTTTGAATTTTAGGGTAAGGTTATATATTACAATAGTTCTATAAGTCAAAGTAGAGAAATAATTTGGATAACTTCAAATTTGAAGTAGGTTTATTTATCTAGTTATTTTTAAAAAGGTCCTGCTTGCTTAAGTAAATGGCCAGGTAATACAGGCTTTGCAGCATTAAGAAATAACTGATATTCTCAATACTCTTAAAATTCTAAGAAGGAAAAGCTCATGTGATGAAAAATGAAGAAATGAGTAAATCTCCCTATCAATTGTTGATTACATATAAGAAAAACGGTCTCTAAATATAAAATGAAGTATAATTGAATGATAGTTTTAATCAAAATTTACACTATATTATTTTATGAGGGTTTCCTTTTTATTGTATTTTGAAATTACATATGGTTTTAGGTTATTGGATTTATTTATAGCTTTTATTTATGAATTCCATCTGCAATTTATGTTATCATATGTCTAGTTCCACCAACTGAAATCATTGTGATCTGCTTTTGTTTAATGGTGAAATAAAAATATTCATTTCCCCTGCAAAATGATAAATGACTTGAATATTGTTACATAAGGCAAATCAGACAAAGTCTCTAATTGAGGAGTTCATAACGTGAAGGGTATCGGGGAGTGTTGGATTTCTGATACCAAGTGTTAGGGCTAGTGTAATGCTGAATAAATAATTCTTACTATGAAATAGTGGTCAAGAATATTCAAGCCATCCCTGAAGCTTAGCTATAGCTACACTTCTCAGTCAAGCTTCCCCAACAACTGCCAGAGGGTTTCTGCACTTTGTTTTGGAAAGTAGCACAGATTCACCATTTCAAGACATATTTCCCTGACTCAGCTAAAGGA
Source organism: Fukomys damarensis (assembly GCF_012274545.1). Taxonomy (NCBI): domain Eukaryota; kingdom Metazoa; phylum Chordata; class Mammalia; order Rodentia; family Bathyergidae; genus Fukomys; species Fukomys damarensis. Next base: position 19,723,392 of record NW_022900930.1, read on the forward strand.
TCTTCACAGCACCCCTTCTCTGTTGGAATAAATGGGTAGGGGCACCTTTCCTAGGGTGATATAAGAGTCAACGATTATTCTAAATGTCCCTAATCTCAACCCTCAGGCCATTTGTCCCTGTTTACACAAGACTAAACAGAGACAGACACCCTGGGCAAAGGAATAATGAAAAGAGCTTTCATAATAACAAAAATGACATGACATATCATCCCATTAAGGACAGTCTACAGAAGTTTTTTACTCTCGGAAAAATTACTGAAATATTACAATGCTATTTTTGCCTGACTCAGCCTGAAATCTCCTTGGATGGCCACAAATCTGTCAGTTCTATTCTTTTGTGTGTTGGTTGCATTGATTTTTTTCTTAAAGTTGGAGTTTTATCGTGTGCAGTGGGGATAAAAGGAAGCTATTGATAGAATACCAATAATAGTAAAGATGCAGTTTAATCTATATTTCTAATCTAAAATAAAGGCTTATCATTGTCATTTTTAAGTACAAAAGTAAGATTGGAAAGATAAGAAATTAGTGTCAAAATATTGGAATTTGTAGGACAATATGGTTTGTGGGCAAAAGTTATAAGAAAGTGATTTAGAAAATCCATAGGAACGTCCGACTATGCAGGATATACAGTTGCCATAGATATACTATATAATATAATAGTTTATTAGATAATTACTTTGGGATTTTACCTTTTTGCTTTACAAAGACCAGTCTCTAAGACTATATAAGAACTTTCCATGAAAGTTACAAGGGATAAGGCATACAGAAATTCTTATTATGCGTTAATTTTGGGTGTGTAAAATTACTTAAAGTAACTTGCTCAAATCCAATGGAGCAAAGATCCTTTTTATTTATATTCTACCACAATAAAATAAAGTCATAGTATACATTTCATTTATCTTTTCTCTGTATAGTCAATATTATCCCTGAGTTATGGGGTTAAATGACATTGAGAGAAAAATTCACAAGAGCTCCACAACTTAAAACACCATGCTCAGGACCCTAAAGCACACTTCGGTGATTGGATTGTTCACTTCTCATCATATCCACGGTGCCAAATGACACCTCTCAGGTAATAAATTTCTGATTTTGATTTTAAGGTCCTACAGGGCAGGATAACTGTCATTGTATGATTCCTAGAACAGCACTCAGCACATGTGAGCATTTAATCAGTGCTACTTGATAATGAATATAGGGTTTTACGGCACCGAATCAAATCGGTCCTGAGAGAAAAATACCTTGACTCTCAGCTCTAAGTGCTTTCTTTTTAGTTGCTGAGCAGTATCTTTTTCAGCTCATCACCATGAACTGTCCCCAGGTAAAGAGCCACTTTCACTTACCTTGAACCTCACCAAGGTTAGGCCAGGAATAGCTAAAGATAGAACACGGATTACATGGTTCACTTCACTGAAAATCCTGGAAATGTATCAAAGGCTCTTGAAGTGTTGCCCAAACTTCAGGACCCTGGGCAGGGAGGTCATGCTGCTCCCAGACCGCCACACACAGAGGAGCCATCGAGGTGTAGAAGTCTTTAGCATATCTTAAGAGATAGTTGAAAAGGTAACTAACTCTCTTCTGATATCCCGGACATAATTTCTTTTACTACTTAAGAGAATTCAATAAATACTACGGGTCTGCTCATTAGACTCACATTTCCAAGTGCAGTCAAATATCTTGACAAAGCAGCCAGAGCTCAAGGGCAGCGAGCAGGTGGTGCTGGCCGACAGAGGTCTCCTTGTAATTCCTGCTACTGCTTCCACCTGAGGCCGTGCTTCTTGTAGTCCCTATTGCCACCTCTTCTTAGAGTTGACGAATTCTAGGAGCTGTTTAATTTTCTCTGTAAGTTAACTACAGTCAAATTCTTTTTTTTCTTTCTTTTTTAAGTTGAACAAGCCTAACTAGGGTAAATGAATGGATGCTTTACAAATATCTTTACTGACACACTGTAGTGATAAATACAGGGTGAATTTTGAATGATGTTTAAAATATATTAACCAACTATACCAAATAGCTAATTAAAATATGTATGATACCTGTGGAGAATAGAATTGCAGGTATCCTTATTTATCTCAGACATTACTGTTGTTTTTCCTAACCTAACCAAGACATATTACTTGTACCTAGATGTTCCTCAAAGGCCTCTGGTCATAGGTGGAGTTTTTCCGTACATGGCTGGATTTTGGGTGTGATACTGGGATTAGGGGTGTGGATAATGGAAGCCTACCCTGAATGTGGGTGGCATCTCCGCAGGCTTACAGTTGGGATGGACTATTAAGGGACAGAAAGAAGGCAGGCTTGCTGCCTGCTGTTTCTGCTTTGCTGCTTGCTGCTGCTGCCTCCTGGCTGCCATACTGTGAACTGTTCCTCCTCTGCCAGGCTTCCTTACCTTGGAACCTGACGACTGTGGACCAAAACCTCTACAAACTGTGAGCCTTAAAGGAGGTGTCAGGTATTTTGTCCCAACAACAAGGGAAGTAATAAATACAATTACTAAAAGTAAGAAACAAAAGCATTCATCACTAGAAAAGTTTCTCAAAGCACAAGTACTCTAGCATGTCCAAATTCCTCTAGTTTTTAAAGCTTAAATTCATTTAATTGATACATAAAAATGCAAAGATTGTGACTATTAATGGGGCATGATGTGTTCCTACATGTATTCACTGTGAATCCACACACTCTGGTACTTCCAAATTTGAAATACGAAGAACAATTTGTTAAATACTGAAGCCCAGTTGTTTGGGAGGAAGAATCGAAGACTACTTATAATCGGGGTAGGGGTCATGGGTTACAGTACACATTTACAGGGGCATTTACCAAAGAAAATTAGATCTAGAATTTAGCATGTGTTACATATGTTTGAGAGAGAGTAAGGGTGAGAGGGAGAGTGTGCATGAGAGCAGGAGGGAAGGAGGGAGGGAGAGAGGGAGGGAGGGAGGCAGGGAGGGAGAGAGACAGGCTGGGAGGGAGGATTTTGAATTTGAATTCTTTGACTTAGAAGGCCAAGAATTCAAATTTATCTGCAAGACTAACTAGCAGAAACTGAACTCCAGAATCTGTCAGGTGCTGCAATATAATGTTTTACCTACTTTTAAAAATTATCTTAAAAAGAATCTTTAACTGGAGTTTTTCTCTAATGAAAAAAACATATTGCATTTTATAAGCTCTTAAGTGGAAGAACTGAGATTTAAACTCTTGATCTGTACTCCACCTTCACAGCTCTTTTCTCATCAACTGATGCACTTAAGGATCTAGAGGGCTATGATGAAATTTATAGGAGCATCCTGAGGGTTTGCATCAGACGCAGAGAAGTTCTCTAACATTGGGGCCATTGTGTCCAGGTGAAAGTTTGATTTACACTTAAATTTGAGCAACTCACAGCTCACTACTCAATGCCTTTCTGCCTGTCCAGTCCTGTGAGGTTCACACCCTTTTCCACATTGAACAAGTTTTTCCATTGTTGCAATATTTCATGAGACAGGGGTTCACAGTGCTTGAATAAAAGTAGTGTTCATTTCCTGTTGTTGGGGCAAAATACCTGAAAAAATCCACTTAAAGGAGGAAAGATTTATTTGGCTAACAGTTTCAGAGGTTTCAGTCCATGGTCTCTTGGTCTTTAGGCTTGTAATGAGCAAGATCAATAGTCCTGGGTATGAATTATGTGGCCTTGAAAAAATAAAGAGGTTTATCTGGCATTGCATTTTCTTCATGGTGAAAAATACAAGATACAAGTGTTTATCTTTGTGGGTCATGTCCAGGACCACCTCCATTTAAAACTTTGAGTGACACCAAAAAATTCTGAATATTTACAAAGACTGTCTACCTCCCTCTGAAGCCCTCGTGCCCAAACAAGGGCTGAAACATGCTAGCTACTTCTCACACCTGGTTAGTATGACATAGTCAGCCAATGAGATATTCTGTAGGACATCTGGGCAGTTCTGGTAACCACATATTAAATTATGGCAGAAGGATAGACAGTTAACACAGCCTTTAGTATCCTAAGGCTATGAACATTGCATATGGCTAGAAGCTATATTTGATTCTCTTTCCAATAGGGAGAGGAGAACCCTCCTTCACAAAATCAAGGTCACGGGCCATGTATCTTAGATTTCCCTATGCAATTTTGGCAAAAATAAAAAGTATAGCTTGAAGTCTGTAACTGAGATCCTTAGGATCTTTCTGATTTCTGGAAGTCAGACTACTGAGCTCAATGGAGATATAATTCATACCACTCATTAGATCTTAATGCAGGCACTCATGTTTACCCTGTCCCTACACAACCTCAGATGCAGTACTAGTTTTAATTTACTATTTTTGCAGAGTATGGGACTATTCTCTTGAACTTTTTTGTCTGATCTTCATACTATAACAGCTCTTAGACTGGAGATAAAGGATTCAGTGTGTGACTATAACTCATCCCAAGTATGTCTATCCAGGTTATCTATTGGTGGAATGGGAAAAGTACCTGTGAGTGGCTTGGTAAATCATACATATCCACATGAGCTGGGCCTTGGATAGAACATTATTTGCTAGCTGCTTGTCCCATTGCTTGACATTAGAAACAGGACTACAGTGATGCCGTCTCCAGCTATCACTATCCCCATAGGCTTTGTTCCCAGCCTTCCTTAGTTTCAGTACTCATCTAGTCGCAGTGGCAGGTGACCTGATGAAATAGCCAAAAGTATTTTGGGAAGAGAATTCAAAATCATTATTGTGACCACCTGCCTGGTATTCAGGGTCCTTCCTCTTGGAAGCCTGATTTTTCTCCAAACAAGGGGTTTTAGATAAAACAAACCAAACACTGGCTGGGGCCCAGAATGTAGATAGCTTACATTAGTATCTTTGATTCTCTTTCCAATAGGGAGAGGAGAACCCTCCTTCACAAAATCAAGGTCACGGGCCATGTATCTTAGATTTCCCTATGCAATTTTGGCAAAAATAAAAAGTATAGCTTGAAGTCTGTAACTGAGATCCTTAGGATCTTTCTGGTTTCTGGAAGTCAGACTACTGAGCTCAATGGAGATATAATTCATATCACTCATTAGATCTTAATGCAGGCACTCATGTTTACCCTGTCCCTACACAACCTCAGATGCAGTACTAGTTTTAATTTACTATTTTTGCAGAGTATGGGACTATTCTCTTGAACTTTTTTGTCTGATCTTCATACTATAACAGCTCTTAGACTGGAGATAAAGGATTCAGTGTGTGACTATAACTCATCCCAAGTATGTCTATCCAGGTTATCTATTGGTGGAATGGGAAAAGTACCTGTGAGTGGCTTGGTAAATCATACATATCCACATGAGCTGGGCCTTGGATAGAACATTATTTGCTAGCTGCTTGTCCCATTGCTTGACATTAGAAACAGGACTACAGTGATGCCGTCTCCAGCTGTCACTATCCCCATAGGCTTTGTTCCCAGCCTTCCTTAGTTTCAGTACTCATCTAGTCGCAGTGGCAGGTGACCTGATGAAATAGCCAAAAGTATTTTGGGAAGAGAATTCAAAATCATTATTGTGACCACCTGCCTGGTATTCAGGGTCCTTCCTCTTGGAAGCCTGATTTTTCTCCAAACAAGGGGTTTTAGATAAAACAAACCAAACACTGGCTGGGGCCCAGAATGTAGATAGCTTACATTAGTATCCCTTACCCCTACAGGTAAGGCATCAAGGCTCTTGTTGAAATGAGATCTGCTGCATGGATTTGTTTATGACATACTCTTTTAGTTATTTTAACCACAAAATTCTCTTTGGGAAAGACATACAAGTTCAAAGCCTTAATAAATAATAACTCCTTCTAGATAATTATAGAAGGCACTTGTCAGATAGTAAAGTAGGATACAGAGATGGAACACAGACTTAATGATTATTTCTGAGTATGTGGCTTCACCATTGCAGTAGGTATTTGTGTGTGTGTGTGTGTGTGTTTTTCTTTAATTGAGTTTATTGGTATATTTTAGGGATACAGTACAGTTACATTCATTGTTGGGATCTTGTACCTCTATATCACTGGTCTTGGTTCTCATTTTTTCCCCTTTGCCCTGCCCTCCCTATACCCCCTCATCCCCTCCCCATCTACAAACACTTTATTTCCATCTTTTCATTATTTCACATTTTCCCTTATTACCCTTCCGCTACCCATCCCACCTTCCCTACACCTTTAGCCCCTTTCTTCCTGTTTCACAATGTCAGTAATCTTATTAGGATCTTATGTAATATTACAGTTTATTCACACCAGAGAAACTATTCCGTATTTACACATGTGTGACTTATTTATTTAACTTAGGAGAATATCTTCAATATGTATCCATTTTCCTATAAATTAATCTATTTTCTCGTTCTTTATGGCTGAGTAGTATTCCATTTTATAGAAAAACCACATCTTTATCCA
>NW_022900930.1:19741207-19745927 GCF_012274545.1 Fukomys damarensis
GGTCTCCTTGTAATTCCTGCTACTGCTTCCACCTGAGGCCGTGCTTCTTGTAGTCCCTATTGCCACCTCTTCTTAGAGTTGACGAATTCTAGGAGCTGTTTAATTTTCTCTGTAAGTTAACTACAGTCAAATTCTTTTTTTTCTTTCTTTTTTAAGTTGAACAAGCCTAACTAGGGTAAATGAATGGATGCTTTACAAATATCTTTACTGACACACTGTAGTGATAAATACAGGGTGAATTTTGAATGATGTTTAAAATATATTAACCAACTATACCAAATAGCTAATTAAAATATGTATGATACCTGTGGAGAATAGAATTGCAGGTATCCTTATTTATCTCAGACATTACTGTTGTTTTTCCTAACCTAACCAAGACATATTACTTGTACCTAGATGTTCCTCAAAGGCCTCTGGTCATAGGTGGAGTTTTTCCGTACATGGCTGGATTTTGGGTGTGATACTGGGATTAGGGGTGTGGATAATGGAAGCCTACCCTGAATGTGGGTGGCATCTCCGCAGGCTTACAGTTGGGATGGACTATTAAGGGACAGAAAGAAGGCAGGCTTGCTGCCTGCTGTTTCTGCTTTGCTGCTTGCTGCTGCTGCCTCCTGGCTGCCATACTGTGAACTGTTCCTCCTCTGCCAGGCTTCCTTACCTTGGAACCTGACGACTGTGGACCAAAACCTCTACAAACTGTGAGCCTTAAAGGAGGTGTCAGGTATTTTGTCCCAACAACAAGGGAAGTAATAAATACAATTACTAAAAGTAAGAAACAAAAGCATTCATCACTAGAAAAGTTTCTCAAAGCACAAGTACTCTAGCATGTCCAAATTCCTCTAGTTTTTAAAGCTTAAATTCATTTAATTGATACATAAAAATGCAAAGATTGTGACTATTAATGGGGCATGATGTGTTCCTACATGTATTCACTGTGAATCCACACACTCTGGTACTTCCAAATTTGAAATACGAAGAACAATTTGTTAAATACTGAAGCCCAGTTGTTTGGGAGGAAGAATCGAAGACTACTTATAATCGGGGTAGGGGTCATGGGTTACAGTACACATTTACAGGGGCATTTACCAAAGAAAATTAGATCTAGAATTTAGCATGTGTTACATATGTTTGAGAGAGAGTAAGGGTGAGAGGGAGAGTGTGCATGAGAGCAGGAGGGAAGGAGGGAGGGAGAGAGGGAGGGAGGGAGGCAGGGAGGGAGAGAGACAGGCTGGGAGGGAGGATTTTGAATTTGAATTCTTTGACTTAGAAGGCCAAGAATTCAAATTTATCTGCAAGACTAACTAGCAGAAACTGAACTCCAGAATCTGTCAGGTGCTGCAATATAATGTTTTACCTACTTTTAAAAATTATCTTAAAAAGAATCTTTAACTGGAGTTTTTCTCTAATGAAAAAAACATATTGCATTTTATAAGCTCTTAAGTGGAAGAACTGAGATTTAAACTCTTGATCTGTACTCCACCTTCACAGCTCTTTTCTCATCAACTGATGCACTTAAGGATCTAGAGGGCTATGATGAAATTTATAGGAGCATCCTGAGGGTTTGCATCAGACGCAGAGAAGTTCTCTAACATTGGGGCCATTGTGTCCAGGTGAAAGTTTGATTTACACTTAAATTTGAGCAACTCACAGCTCACTACTCAATGCCTTTCTGCCTGTCCAGTCCTGTGAGGTTCACACCCTTTTCCACATTGAACAAGTTTTTCCATTGTTGCAATATTTCATGAGACAGGGGTTCACAGTGCTTGAATAAAAGTAGTGTTCATTTCCTGTTGTTGGGGCAAAATACCTGAAAAAATCCACTTAAAGGAGGAAAGATTTATTTGGCTAACAGTTTCAGAGGTTTCAGTCCATGGTCTCTTGGTCTTTAGGCTTGTAATGAGCAAGATCAATAGTCCTGGGTATGAATTATGTGGCCTTGAAAAAATAAAGAGGTTTATCTGGCATTGCATTTTCTTCATGGTGAAAAATACAAGATACAAGTGTTTATCTTTGTGGGTCATGTCCAGGACCACCTCCATTTAAAACTTTGAGTGACACCAAAAAATTCTGAATATTTACAAAGACTGTCTACCTCCCTCTGAAGCCCTCGTGCCCAAACAAGGGCTGAAACATGCTAGCTACTTCTCACACCTGGTTAGTATGACATAGTCAGCCAATGAGATATTCTGTAGGACATCTGGGCAGTTCTGGTAACCACATATTAAATTATGGCAGAAGGATAGACAGTTAACACAGCCTTTAGTATCCTAAGGCTATGAACATTGCATATGGCTAGAAGCTATATTTGATTCTCTTTCCAATAGGGAGAGGAGAACCCTCCTTCACAAAATCAAGGTCACGGGCCATGTATCTTAGATTTCCCTATGCAATTTTGGCAAAAATAAAAAGTATAGCTTGAAGTCTGTAACTGAGATCCTTAGGATCTTTCTGGTTTCTGGAAGTCAGACTACTGAGCTCAATGGAGATATAATTCATATCACTCATTAGATCTTAATGCAGGCACTCATGTTTACCCTGTCCCTACACAACCTCAGATGCAGTACTAGTTTTAATTTACTATTTTTGCAGAGTATGGGACTATTCTCTTGAACTTTTTTGTCTGATCTTCATACTATAACAGCTCTTAGACTGGAGATAAAGGATTCAGTGTGTGACTATAACTCATCCCAAGTATGTCTATCCAGGTTATCTATTGGTGGAATGGGAAAAGTACCTGTGAGTGGCTTGGTAAATCATACATATCCACATGAGCTGGGCCTTGGATAGAACATTATTTGCTAGCTGCTTGTCCCATTGCTTGACATTAGAAACAGGACTACAGTGATGCCGTCTCCAGCTATCACTATCCCCATAGGCTTTGTTCCCAGCCTTCCTTAGTTTCAGTACTCATCTAGTCGCAGTGGCAGGTGACCTGATGAAATAGCCAAAAGTATTTTGGGAAGAGAATTCAAAATCATTATTGTGACCACCTGCCTGGTATTCAGGGTCCTTCCTCTTGGAAGCCTGATTTTTCTCCAAACAAGGGGTTTTAGATAAAACAAACCAAACACTGGCTGGGGCCCAGAATGTAGATAGCTTACATTAGTATCCCTTACCCCTACAGGTAAGGCATCAAGGCTCTTGTTGAAATGAGATCTGCTGCATGGATTTGTTTATGACATACTCTTTTAGTTATTTTAACCACAAAATTCTCTTTGGGAAAGACATACAAGTTCAAAGCCTTAATAAATAATAACTCCTTCTAGATAATTATAGAAGGCACTTGTCAGATAGTAAAGTAGGATACAGAGATGGAACACAGACTTAATGATTATTTCTGAGTATGTGGCTTCACCATTGCAGTAGGTATTTGTGTGTGTGTGTGTGTGTGTTTTTCTTTAATTGAGTTTATTGGTATATTTTAGGGATACAGTACAGTTACATTCATTGTTGGGATCTTGTACCTCTATATCACTGGTCTTGGTTCTCATTTTTTCCCCTTTGCCCTGCCCTCCCTATACCCCCTCATCCCCTCCCCATCTACAAACACTTTATTTCCATCTTTTCATTATTTCACATTTTCCCTTATTACCCTTCCGCTACCCATCCCACCTTCCCTACACCTTTAGCCCCTTTCTTCCTGTTTCACAATGTCAGTAATCTTATTAGGATCTTATGTAATGCTTTGTTCCCAGCCTTCCTTAGTTTCAGTACTCATCTAGTCGCAGTGGCAGGTGACCTGATGAAATAGCCAAAAGTATTTTGGGAAGAGAATTCAAAATCATTATTGTGACCACCTGCCTGGTATTCAGGGTCCTTCCTCTTGGAAGCCTGATTTTTCTCCAAACAAGGGGTTTTAGATAAAACAAACCAAAAACTGGCTGGGGCCCAGAATGTAGATAGCTTACATTAGTATTCCTTACCCCTACAGGTAAGGCATCAAGGCTCTTGTTGAAATGAGATCTGCTGCATGGATTTGTTTATGACATACTCTTTTAGTTATTTTAACCACAAAATTCTCTTTGGGAAAGACATACAAGTTCAAAGCCTTAATAAATAATAACTCCTTCTAGATAATTATAGAAGGCACTTGTCAGATAGTAAAGTAGGATACAGAGATGGAACACAGACTTAATGATTATTTCTGAGTATGTGGCTTCACCATTGCAGTAGGTATTTGTGTGTGTGTGTGTGTGTGTTTTTCTTTAATTGAGTTTATTGGTATATTTTAGGGATACAGTACAGTTACATTCATTGTTGGGATCTTGTACCTCTATATCACTGGTCTTGGTTCTCATTTTTTCCCCTTTGCCCTGCCCTCCCTATACCCCCTCATCCCCTCCCCATCTACAAACACTTTATTTCCATCTTTTCATTATTTCACATTTTCCCTTATTACCCTTCCGCTACCCATCCCACCTTCCCTACACCTTTAGCCCCTTTCTTCCTGTTTCACAATGTCAGTAATCTTATTAGGATCTTATGTAATATTACAGTTTATTCACACCAGAGAAACTATTCCGTATTTACACATGTGTGACTTATTTATTTAACTTAGGAGAATATCTTCAATATGTATCCATTTTCCTATAAATTAATCTATTTTCTCGTTCTTTATGGCTGAGTAGTATTCCATTTTATAGAAAAGCCACATCTTTATCCAGTTTCCAACTGATGGGCGGATGGGTTGTTTCGAAGTTTTAGCTATTACAAACTGTGC
>NW_022900930.1:19746176-19747944 GCF_012274545.1 Fukomys damarensis
TTTTTCTTTAATTGAGTTTATTGGTATATTTTAGGGATACAGTACAGTTACATTCATTGTTGGGATCTTGTACCTCTATATCACTGGTCTTGGTTCTCATTTTTTCCCCTTGTCCCTGCCCTCCCTATACCCCCTCATCCCCTCCCCATCTACAAACACTTTATTTCTATCTTTTCATTATTTCACATTTTTTCCCTTATTTCACATTTTCCCTTATTACCCTTCCGCTACCCATCCCACCTTCCCTACACCTTTAGCCCCTTTCTTCCTGTTTCACAATGTCAGTAATCTTATTAGGATCTTATGTAATATTACAGTTTATTCACACCAGAGAAACTATTCCGTATTTACACATGTGTGACTTATTTATTTAACTTAGGAGAATATCTTCAATATGTATCCATTTTCCTATAAATTAATCTATTTTCTCGTTCTTTATGGCTGAGTAGTATTCCATTTTATAGAAAAGCCACATCTTTATCCAGTTTCCAACTGATGGGCGGATGGGTTGTTTCGAAGTTTTAGCTATTACAAACTGTGCCACTATAAACATGTGTGCGCATACATCACTGTGATATGATTCTTTTAATTCTTTTGGAAAGATACCCAACAGAGGGATGGCTGGGTCAAATGGAACCTCCAGTCCAAGCTCTTTGAGGTATCTCCATATTAATTTCCACAGTGGTTGCACCAGTTTGCACTCCCACCAACAACGGAGAAGGATTCGTTTCTCCCCACATCCCTGCCAACATTTGTTATTAGTTGCTTTCTTGATAGCAGCTATTCTTTGTGGGGTGAGGTGGAATTTCAGTGTTGTTTTCATCTGCATCTCTCAAATGACCAGTGATGTAGAACATTTTTTCATATATTTACTTGCTGCTTTTACTTGTTTGTCTGAGAAATGTCTGTTCATTTCAGATGCCCATTTTTGAATAGGGTCCTTATATTTGGGGGGCTGATTGTTTTGAGTTCTCTCTATATTCTAGATAATAGTCCTTTGTCTGAGGAGCAGCTGGTAAAAATTTTTTCCCACATTGTGTAGGTTGTCTCTTAGTTCTGTTGATGGTCTCTTTTTCAGTACAGAAGCTTTTTAATAAGATGAGATCCCAGTTGTTGATTCTTTCTGCTAGTTCCCATGCTGTTGATTATTTGTTCATAAAGTCTTTTCCTATGCCAATGTCTTCCAGAGTTCTGCCTAACTTATCTTCCAGCAAGTTTAGTGTTTCTGTTTTTATATTTAGATCTTTAATCCACTTGGATTTTAATTTAGTGCATGGCGAAAGATAAGGGTCCAATTTTAATCGGTGGAAGAATCAACATAGTGAAAATGGCCATACTACCAAAACTGCTGTACAGATTCAATGCAATGCCAAATGAAATTCCAACACTATGTTTCACAGAACTAAAAAAAAGAATCCAAAAATTCATTTGGAACCACAAGAGACTTAGGATAGCAAAAGCCATCCTAGACAACAGACACATGGCAGCAGGTACAACAATTTCCAATTTGAAACTATACTACAAAGCCACTATGATAAAACAGCATGGTAATGACAAAGAAACAGGCCTGAGGATCAGTGGAACAGATTGGAAGACACAAAAGCAAATCCAGATGTACTCAGCTACCTCACCTTTGACAAAGGAGCTGACCATCCTCAGTGGAGGAAAGATAGCCTCTTTAATAAATGGTGTTGGATAAACTGGATTTCAACCTGCAGTAGGTATTATTAGCAGCATAAAAAACTTTTAAAATGACCACAGTAATAGT
>NW_022900930.1:19747958-19774950 GCF_012274545.1 Fukomys damarensis
GTTTTTATATTTAGATCTTTAATCCACTTGGATTTTAATTTAGTGCATGGCGAAAGATAAGGGTCCAATTTTAATCGGTGGAAGAATCAACATAGTGAAAATGGCCATACTACCAAAACTGCTGTACAGATTCAATGCAATGCCAAATGAAATTCCAACACTATGTTTCACAGAACTAAAAAAAAGAATCCAAAAATTCATTTGGAACCACAAGAGACTTAGGATAGCAAAAGCCATCCTAGACAACAGACACATGGCAGCAGGTACAACAATTTCCAATTTGAAACTATACTACAAAGCCACTATGATAAAACAGCATGGTAATGACAAAGAAACAGGCCTGAGGATCAGTGGAACAGATTGGAAGACACAAAAGCAAATCCAGATGTACTCAGCTACCTCACCTTTGACAAAGGAGCTGACCATCCTCAGTGGAGGAAAGATAGCCTCTTTAATAAATGGTGTTGGATAAACTGGATTTCAACCTGCAGTAGGTATTATTAGCAGCATAAAAAACTTTTAAAATGACCACAGTAATAGTAAAAGGTGGACATATTTTAAAATCAAAAATATATGCTATACAAAAATAAATAAAAAAGAACATTAACATAGTTCAATACTGAAGGGAAAAGCATTAATGATTGTGGCCAAATATGCTTTAACAAGATTCTATGCCAATTCAAAAATGTCTGTGTCTCAAGCAATTTAAATAAATAAAGATCCCACACTATGGGAAGAGTTTGAGATGATTCAAGAAATGACATTAGTAATAGTCAAGATAGATGGTGGAGTATGCCAAAAGTTCCAGCATTCTGACAGGCTGAGAGGCAGGAGGATCTCAAGTCCAAGACCTGCTTAGGCGATTTAGCCACCTGACCAGACTCTGTCTCAAAATGTAAAAACAAATAAACAAACAAACGTATGTATTATGTATATATGTAAATATGGTGATATAGCTTAATGTGAAGTGCTGTAGTTCAAAACCTACTACTGAACAACAACAATACCTAAAGGCCAAGGGAATTATTCACAACTAATTCAATCTATGCAGAATCATTTTAACTCAAAGAGGAATAACAGCAAAGACAAGGTGTAGGAGAAATACTCAAAGACTTGGAGGAAACAGAGAGGAACAATAGAGAGGAAAACTTGAATTTAGAAGAAAATAAAAGCTGGAGATACATCACGTAAAGGAACAAGTTCCTAATGATGAATGTAAATGTATTGTATACCTAAAATGTGCCAATAAATTAATTTAAAAGAAAAAATTCAGTGTGCGTGTATGTGTGTGTTTACCGTATTGCCTAGAGATAAGTGCATTTTTAAATGCATTTTGTTATTTTAGGCATTTTATTTTATGTTATGCTCTGGGCCTTTGTTGACAACTTTTAGACAGTTGGACTATTTTCTAAAGTTTATCAGAATCCTGCTACACTTTAATCTTCTCCTAAAACATTTGTTTGTGTCTGTGGATTGTCCACAAATCCAATTAACACACTTGCAACTCAATTTACCCAGTATTTAATAGCCAGACTGTGTAAAGTGAAATAGAAAAGGGATTCTACCAACATCCAAATTGTCATTAGGCTGCTAAGAATGACTGCAATTCATATTCTAAAATATCTCCCTTAAGACTGGGATAAAATCAAACTATTATTGTGACCACAATAATAACCAATATTAGCATGGTAGTACCTTTCTTACAAAACTGGCTTACAACCATTATTTTACATATTCTTTTCAAAACCCTTTAAAGACAGTCAAGCATTACCAAAGAAATTCTTGATACAATATTGATCTGACTTGAGAAAATGTAAAAACAACCATTTATCTTTGACGCACTGATCAGAAAACCTAAAGTGGTGTAGGGAGCTTGTAACACACTAAAATATGTAATTTTGCTTAATTTTTTAGCATTTCCTATTAACCTTAACCTATAATATCACATCAGATTTTTCTTGCCTCAACATATTTATCCTTACTCAGTCCTTATCTGCAACAAAGACTGGCTGTTCTTTCTAAAAATACAAAGTGGGAAAAGCAATCATCATTTAAATTTTCTGATAGTTAATATTTGACTATGCAAGCTGCAAAACTGCATTAAACGTGTTCAACACACACTGTCTCTGACACGTGACAACGTCTCCTCATCCTGTTGGGTGGCTGCTCTAATCCACTCTCCTGCTCTTAATATTTCCCCAAGCCTCTGTTGACTAGAGGCCTCTCAATGAGGAGGTGAGGGGAATGTTTCATTCTGGCTTCCCATGAGTGTTTAGAATTCAGACCCAGCAAATAATTGTTTTCTCTTTTCATTTTTGGAAAGTGCAGAGCATCACGACAGTAACTGAGCCAGTCTGAGTTAGGAGTCCTCTCCCTGTCTTGTCTGTCTGTGTCTCTTTCTTCAGAGAAGGACACTGACTGAAAAAGCGCAGTGCATCGCAGAATGCAGACCTCATATATTTCTAGACATGCAGCAGATTTCTGAGGCCCCAACATAGGGCTTCATTCCCTTCACTTTTTCACTCTCAAAACTGCATGTCATCTTCTTTAGTTTTTAAGGAGCTTTTATTTTCTTTTGCCATCAAGGATGGGCAAGATGCCAGACAAATATTATAAATGCCTCCATCTATGAGGGAATATATATTCAGCTTTAATATGACCCAAATAAGAATTCGAGTTTAATTATTACACCAAGCATACAATGTGAAATTTTGCTATGCTTATTTTGACTAAATTTGTCTATGGTCCAAAGAGCAAGGCACAAAGAAAATTTTATTATCCTTGTCTCGATTTCACTTCCCACATAGCAAAGGTAGTGGCAACATATGCTACAATTTTATTGGAAACTATAAACTCAGAGACAGGCTTGAATAGATGACAGCAACAGGATGGGAAAGGAGGGAGAGTTACTCACTGCCCCTTATCATTCACTTTGCATTTCTCAGTTTCCCACGCAAGCATACATTCACAGCAATCAGTGTTTATCTAATGGTAATTATCAGGAACAGGCAGCATACATTTTTTAATGGGTATTATGCTACAGTTAGGAGCAAGAAGTCCTCATGTGCTATTGCACAGTTTGGTGATTATAGACAGAAATAATTTACTGTGCATTTCAAAAATCAAGAAGAAAGGACTTGGAAGGTTTGCATTATGAAGACATGAGGGATGTTTGAGGACATATGTTTAAACTTATTAAAACATCCTGTGCAACTCAATAAGTTATGTACAACGTTTATATACCAATTAAAATAAAATTAATTTAAAATGCATATCACTTTGTAAATTCTAATTTCCGGAATTAGATTTAGTATTCAAGAAATGCAGTCAAATAGTCATATCTTTTTTATTCGTAGAGAGATTTTAAATGATTCATTCACTTTGTAAATTCTAATTTCCGGAATTAGATTTAGTATTCAAGAAATGCAGTCAAATAGTCATCTTTTTTATTCGTAGAGAGATTTTAAATGATTCATTTTTTTCAGGTTTGACGGAATCAAGAGACTTGAATTAGCACAGGTTTTAAAGCAAATAATCTCCTGCCTCCTTCTTTTCCTTCCCTCAAGAAATATACGTGCACACACACACACACACACACACACACACACTGCCTAGAAAACAAAAAAAATGGAGCATGAAATGCTATATGCCGTATTTACCTTAAAGAGCAGCTCTTCAGTGATTCCCTACAAACTCTTAAGGAAAGGGACATCCTCTGATGTCTCATAAGCACACAACAGGGACATGATATAACGGATATGTTCAGTGCATTTTCAATTCTAATGCTTGAAAGAGAGTCAGACAGATGATCAAAACTAAACTCTACAGAAATCCCAGGCTTTTTTTTTTTCGTGCTGCTAAGTTTAACTTCAGCTTAGAACTTTGGACTGGGTTTTTGGTGTTATTCAAATTTAACATGTAATATACTTATTCAACATTTAAACTCAGTCGTTAACATTTACCCTCATTTGTCCTGTTTGTTTTTCAAATTGTGAAGCATCTGTGAGCCATACATCATCACTAATTTTCTTGATTTGCAGAAATCGCTTCTACCCTCTTAAATCTGAGATAACCTCAGGCTAGATCAAATTTAATGAGATGGCCTCGCTTGCATAATTCCTCTCAAAGATGTGCAGAGAGATACGATTTTACTACATGCACAACTATAGAGCAATTTTATAGACAACATGCCTGCACAAAAATCCACACAGATTGACATAGGCGATAACAAATTTTTTCTGTAATTTGGTATTCTCTCACTCGGTCTACTGGTGGCAATGGAAAGCCCCGACAAGAGGGAGTGTGTTTTGAAACGATAGCAACTGGATGAATGGGTCATTTTCCCGAAATGCAATAAAACAGGAAGGTCTTTGGTTCCACCATAACACGCGCAGAAGCATGATGTGTGAAGTAGCGGAAGTGATCTAACCTAGGGCTATTCGCGCGGTAGCTCCTTGGTGGAGCCTTGTTTTTATTGCCACGTGCTCTGGCACCGCGTCTGCTCTGGGTATCCTCTATTACTATGGTTTTAGAAAAGAAAGGGGGGTGTGCGGAGTGACGGGAGATGGATAGGTGCATGGAGACAAGGGACTTAAGGTAATACGGCAAAGTTTAAGGGCCATGAGCTTTGAAGGAAGATGGACTCACAAGATCGTCCTAAAGGTGCAACAATTGCTTCTCTGTGCTTTGTCGTATGTGCTTATTGGCTGATAGCCTGAAAGAACGGATAGCTTAAAATTTCTGACTCGCGAACTCAGCATATATACTTGAGAAAAATCTTAGAGATAAGGAGAGACATTGATACAAAACCAATGTATAAAATACTTCAAGAGGACAAAGAACCAGGCAATAAGCAGAATGCTTTGTGAAGGTGGGGCAGACTTGGCTCCTAAAAGACTGCTGTAATCTTGTCCCTTCCTATTTCAGTGGAATCCCTGTTCAAAGAAGCAGATAAAGGAAATGTTTTTGTTTTGAATGTTATTGACTTTATAGTTGATAGCATTAGCATGTTACACCAAGTAACTACAATGTATCTGTATAGTTCCTTACAGTTTGTTTTCTTAAGGTTGTTGCAAGTAAAAATACAGTACTAACTTTTGTACTAATGTTGTGTGAGAACTGCTAGGTTCTGTTTGGCATGCTGTGAAAAGAGCATCTTCTCTACCTCTATTAACATCTAAAATGGATGAGAAAGCTAATTTCTTTGAGGTTTATATTTTCATTCTGTACTTGATGTTCCATTTCATTTTCTCTGGAAGAGCTTGATATACCAATAATTTAAGAATTTAAAAGTGATTTAATATGTCATTAAATTGAACAATAAAAGTAAAATATAACAAAATTTAACAATATTAAGCATAATGTTTTGAAATTGTTTAATGTTTGACAACTTCAGTGTGCTTATTTTTCACAGATGGTACACTTTATATTAAAAGCACAGCATTATTTCTCAACTTTACTGACACTTTGATGCAAACAGTAGTTTCTATGCTTCAAACAAGGTTTAAGTCCCTCAGTTTGGGTACTCAGCAGATGAATTGTATGTATATATATTAATATACATACAGCTGTATATATAGCTAAACAGATAGATGGACAGACAGATAAGTATATTTATAATATACCAGCAATGCTTTCCACAGGCTAGATACATAAGCAGATTAAAAATATTTCCATACATAATTATAATATATTTCCTCAGCTATTTTCATGTCTCAGATAACTATGGGAAAACTGAGAAAAATGCCAATGTCTCCTACAAAAATTGTATAAATAGCAAAAACAATAACTTTCCCAAATTTTACTATGACGTAGCTGATGGACTCCACCATTTAGAAGTCCCATTCTTATTGCAGAATTAGCTTTGTGGTTTCCTTGATCAAAGGTTTAGTTTTACTGACCAAACCTGCCTTTAGTTACCTGTCTAGGCAGCCTAGAACTTGCAAAATTTCATAGAGATTTAATTAAATCATTTTCTCCATAAATTCTGTTTTTGATTCCCCTTTGAAGAGTTCTGACACACATTTTTGGTGTAGGTAATCTAGGCAGAAAGTGAAGAAAGAAAGCCACATAAGTAGTTTGTGCCACATTGACATTGTGTCCCTGAGTACTGACACAGAGCTCTCCCTAGTATAATCGCTATGCAGGAGCATTCACATCTGCCTCCTCTGGGAGACATCGTTCAGGCTCAAAACTCTCTGTAAATATGACAGTGAGAAGAGGATATGTGTATATTTGTTCAAATTTTATAACAAGATTCACATATAAACCATAAAACTAAATGCCTAAATTCAGATGATTAAGGAAATTAGTGAACATGATGTAAAACTAACCCTTAATTTCTCCACAGCTATGCATGCAAAAGAGGTGATGTTCCAATTTGAAAATATCTTCAATTGTTAAATAAGTCACAAATATATGTATATGCCTGTGTAGATATCTATTATCTATTATATAGGAGTCAAATAGCTCCTATCTTAGGCCTCTTGTATCATGCTTTAAAATCCTAACCTACAATCCTACCACTTACTTTCTCCTACACTTATTTATAAAGTTTTGATTCCACATGTCTGCTATGTAGAAGGTACATTTTGTGCTAAGATGCTTTCTCTGAAAAAAAAAATGATCACCTTGCATTCTCATTCAGTAGCATAGTTCAGTTTGTCAATTTGTTACAGTAATGTCTTGGAAAGTAGGACCTTAGAGTATGGAATGGAGTTTTGAAGTGACTGTTAAAAATAGGGATATTATCACTAGACCATGATTGCTTTTTACCTAAGATGCTACACTAGAGATTTTCATTAATTGGAGAATACCAAAAGCATGTGAGAGGTGTTCTTAGAAAGAGAGAAGCAAGAGGTAAGAAGAAAGGTGCTCCTTGAGACAGACTGGCCAAGGCTTTAGTAAATGAGGCATAGAGTTGAACATCTTTGAAATCCGTTCAGGATGACCAAACTCTTACAGTATATTTGTCTTCATTTCAGGATTTCCTTGAACAGGGAAATTTCTGTGTTAAACCAGGAATGGTTGATCTTCCTAACCCTAACCCTACTGAAAAGCACAGAATCTTTGTTTCGTTGTGCCACGTGACCGCTACAAAGCTATGATTTGATATTTCAAAACAAGAACTAGATTCTCTCTGAATATTGAATTTAGGGACACTTTCTGACTGGGACATAATTAAAGAATAGTTACTACTTGAAAATAATCCATCACCTACATTTACTTGATGTTTCTAAAACTGGTTCATAAAAGAAAAATATTATGGCTCATTAGCTTACAAAATTAGTGGGAAAAACTCTCAACGCTCTTATAATACAAGGAAATTTAATTTAGCTATTATTCCAATTACTATCTTTTAGTCCAAATAGATAAAACTGTGCATATTATTGTGATTAATCAAAAGGTACTTACATTAAACTACTGGAATGAAATATATATAAAAGCCACTCTTATTTACTTTTGTCCATTTATCAACTCAAGTATTAAATTTATATAAGGCCACTCATGTACATATAAAAAAGATGCCCTCCTAAGGAATACATAATTTCACTTAACTCAAATAAATCTCATTGTGTCTTTTACCAAACCATTCACATTAGGCTTAATTTTATTGTTCATATCTGAATTGCTAATTTCCTTCAGATATTTTTTTAAAAAGTCATTACACACAGTACCTTTAAAATAGCCTAAATTAATTTCAGTGAGGTGACTTAGTGAATTACACATTCCTAACTGGAGATGATGCTGACTTAGTCTAAAGACATCCAACAAAAATAAGCTTGCTGAAGTTTGGCAGACAGGTAAAGATTTGCCTTCCCAAAAGAGTAACCATGGTGTAATCACAGGATTGAAGAGGATCCTTCCTCCAGGGCTTTGCTGAAAAGATTATACCCCAATGCATGAAATCTGCTATTTTTACAATTTTTGTATAGACATATGCATTGTTATAGAATGTTCCAACAATTCAACTGTGGAGTGTAAATTCAAGCCTTTCCATGGTAGTGAATAATTCATAATGGTGTAAAGACTTGAGCTTTGTTTTTTAAAGCACGTTCTATAGCTGGAGACAGCATGAATCACGCCTGTAACTGCTGCCATTTGGGAGGCACTTACAGAGGATTGAGGTAGAGGAGGATTGCAAATTTGAGGGGAGCCTGGACAACTCCACAAAAACGTGTCTCTATATTGAAGAAAAGGCCTGGGGATGCAGTTCAATAATTCAGTAGTTGGCTATCGTGCTCAACATCCAGGGTTCAAGCCCCAATACTAAAAAAAAAAAAATCAATGAAAGATATTTTCTCCTGATATTTTAATAATTTGATCATCTGGTTTTCACACAAACCAAAACCTAAACATAGCAAGACAGACTTATACACTAAATCTAAAATGGAAAATCCAACAAGCCTTCTAAATGATTTTCACATTTTTGCTTATACTCCTTATGAGCAAAGAAACTTTTCAGGTACAACCATTTGACTTTCTACAGTTGAACAACTTGGTCCAAAGAATGTCCAATTTAATTTGTCAAAACGAAGCCCAAAAAAGAAAGGAAGATGCACTAATGAGTCTTTCTTACTGAATGTATTTAAGCTTAATTTTTATTGATCACATCAAGCATATTTTTAAAAAATAAAGTGTAAATAGGAAAAACTTTCAAAGTCAAGAAAAGAAACTACCATATGTTTACTGTTAAGTGATGTCAGACCTTGAATTAATTATTGACAATAGCCTTTCTCAACTCATACTGTACAGTTTTGAAAAATATATTTGCTAGTCCAGCTTTATGTAATCCAGAAGTTTTATTTTCTGGTTAACAAATTTTTCTTTAAAAAAGGAAACCAAAATTACATATTTCATATCTCTCATCTATCAGTCACAGAGTTTATCTTGCCTTGTTTTAAAAATTTTGTTCTTTTTTTCAATGATATTTCACTTTAATCATTTATCCCATCTGGAGTAATTTCTCAAAATGAAAAGCCCACTTAAAGCTCCTGTATTTTGGGAATAGAATTACACATCCGGAAAGCCCAAGGAAATTGATGATAGAAAGAGGGAATGTTTTATTCGCTTGTGAGTTTAATAAGTATTTATTGAGTATCATGTTCTGGGCACTACTGAAAAGGGATATAACAGGAACAATAATATCTTTTACCTTGAGTAGCTTAAATTTAGTACGTCTGTGAGTAATAAACTTAAAGCAAAACACCAATAAAATAACTACAATGTATGAATTCCACTGAAGAAAGTAAACCCGGTTGCCAAACAAAAGCCATAGCAAAAATTATTTTAGACGAAATATCAGACAAAGATAAATCCAGGGAAGGTCATATTTTATAAAGTGAAAGAACTAAAGGCACAAATATACAAAAATGGTGAGAAGACCACGCTTCCTCCTGAGCTAAGCTATCCTGCTCCAAAAAGGGTGAGCAGGGAGTGTGACTGGCAGATGAAATTGAAGGAGTTTGCAGAGGTAATACAACAAGCAACAACGTGAGTAGCTTCTTCCTGGCAATGCTCAGCCTGGAAGGCATGGTTTTCAGCTCCAAACAGCTGAGGGTGTCTATAAACCTCTGCTGCTGACAATGAAAACAAAGATGCTCAGAGCATAGAACTGAGTACAGCAGACTATTTCAGATAAAAGAGCTAAAGATTTTAACTTTAGACAAACCGTCAGCTACATCCTATAGTTGCAAGTGTACAGTGAAGTAAAGGTTTGATTACAACACTTTGTAGGGTGAATTTGTAATAGTCATGGAAGATGTAATAAAAGTATAGCCAACAACGTTCCTGTGTTTAAATGGCTAACTTTGAGTCCTTACAAATGAGGAGGGTTAAGATGTTCTGAAAGAATCATAAAGAATTAACTGCTGTGCAGTCACCTCTCCAGAAGGTCCTTTCCTTTAACATTCAAAAAAAAAAAAATGACTCAAGCTTTATCCTTCACAGCAACAGAATTTTACTCTTCCTTCCTTGGTGGGTCATCTTTTTCTAAGACTTGAAACAGGATGGACTTTCTTCACCAATGTGAGAGTTACTTTCCCACTCACCTGTGTTTCCTCCTTTGCCTGGATGCTCTATGCTCAGCCTTGGGCTTCTGCTTGCTTTGCTATCTATCTCAGGTTAGATCCAGGCCATCTTCTTGCATTTCCTAGCGCAGTGGCCAGGCAAGGCGAATGTGCTCTTCACAGCTTTATTGAAAGTATCCAGGAACAGCAGCAGAAATTCCCTGCTACAGGAAATTTCATTCCTCAGACCTCCCAGAGGCCCAGGCAACCTGCTGAGTTTCTATTTCTTTTCTCCAATATTTTATTCTGAGGTCAACTTTCCCACCATGCACACACACCCGCTCCAGGCACCATTATGGAACTCCAGGATTCCTATTATTTTATTTGTCAGCATAATATAATGATGCTTTATCTAAAATATTCTCATTTAGGTCAAGAAACTATTACACAGAAGCAAGGCAGCACACTAGGATCTTCCCATGGTCCACATTTAAGCGACTCAAAGAAAAAAACACATGAAATTTTCTCATTTTAAAAATATTTTTCACAGGTTGTATTTTACTTGATGGTCTAGTGCAAACTTCTTGACGTCAGGGACTACGTTTATAACAGAATGTAAAAGAAAACCAATATTTGGACAGTTTTTTGGTTTTGTTTGTTTCATTTTTTTCAAAAGATGTTCAAACATATTATTGCATCAACCTTAGGAAGTGTATAGTTTATTATTGTTCAGTGATTGCGGATACGGGGGATCCAAAAAGTTTAGATTTGGAAAAGAGTCTGAGTTTTCCTTATGGAGTTAAAAACAGGCAGAAATGAACAGCCTAATGCACACATCAGTGCTCCCATACTCAGCTAACTCCATAAGAGACCTCCTCCACAACTGCTGGGCTGCTATGACATCTACTAACAGGTGTGTCCAAATCTTCTCTGAGTGTCAGAATTCTTTTCCTGTGCACAAAAACACACAGCATGAGTTTTTATCTGGGCTATCATTATGTAACCATAAGCCAAAGGGATACTCTCTTCTCCAGCTGAGAACAAGCTGATAGGCTGTTTTTCTCTGGGAAGCAGAATGGAATCAGAACGTCTGAGATATATATATACACACACACACACACACACACACACACACACACACGTATATATAAATTTTGGACCTGCCTTTCCTAAGATATTAAGCAATTTAAATTTCAGTCCTTTCTTAGAAAATGACAATGATAATGGTATTTACTGCATACAATTGCTATGAAGATTAAATGAGTTGGTGCATAAAATATTTGAACAGTGAGTAGGCATCAATAATTATCAGACATTATGTAAAAGGACCTTCTTTACCATGCTTTCATTTTCTCAGGGAAGGACAAATTGTTTATGTTCCTCTCTACTAAAAGGAAAGAAACTGAATGATTTTGAGCAGAAAAACACAAATCTGTTTTAACTAAAATTTCCAAGAATTAGAATATATTTCCTGTCTTCAGAACATAGGATTTGCAAATCTAATTGGAGCTGTTATAACTACAAGATTTTAAGTTGGTGCCAATGTTTTCTCTAAGCACAGAACTGTCTTTTAAGATTTTTAGAATTCCTGCATAAAAAATTATGTCACTATGAAAAGATGAAGAGCTTTTTCCTTAGTTCTTTCTCATTTTGGGAAGTGGAAGGGAAAATAAATTGTTCTAAAAGTTAACACTCATCAAAATGAATAGAGGTTTCTTAAAAAACTCTTGAAACTACACCTAAGGAAAAATAAGCCCGTGTTCATATTTTTCATCTGGCCTCAAAGAGAGATCATTTGGTCACAGCTTGCAGTCAGCCATCAGCTCTGCCATGGAAAGAAATGACCTATTTCACTTCGGTATTCCTCACTGAACATGAGAATGTATAAAGTTTAAAGATAGTGCTTGTCTGAAGAACTACGTGTAATGAAATCTGTATAAATATAAAGGTGTATGCATATATATGTTCACTTTTACAAAATTATATGTAGTTATGGTAAATATTTTCCATGTGTATGCATTTTTCTTACAGTTTTCAATTTTAAAATTCTATGAAGACTTTATTAAAGATTTTGCTCTGCCATTTCCAGAAAGAAAATACAATATTTTAAAAAGTCATTTCAGACTTATATTTCATAAATATTTCATTTTTTTAATCTGGTTTGAAAATAAGGGGCAGATTCAATTCCATTCAACAGCATCTTTAAAATAATTCCTGAGTTTTTACAAACTGTGCTGCTATAAACATAGGTGCACATATATCACTGTGATATGATTCTTTTAATTCTTTTGGAAAGATACCCAGCAGAGGGATGACTGGGTCAAATGGAAACTCCAGTCCAAGCTCTTTGAGGTATCTCCATATTGGTTTCCACAGTGGTTTCACCAGTCTGCACTCCCACCAACAATGGAGAAGGGTTCCTTTCTCCCGACAGCCCCGCCAACATTTGTAATTAGTTGACTTCTTGATAGCAGCCGTTCTTTGTGGGGTGAGGTGGAATCTCAGTGTTGTTTTCATCTGTATCTCTGAATGACCTGTAAAGTGGAACATTTTTTCATATATCTACTTGCCGCTTTTACTTTGTCTGAGAAATGTCTGTTCATTTCAGATGCCCATTTTGAATCGGGTCTTTATATTTGAGGGAACTGATTTTTTTTTTTTTTTAGTTCTTTATACATTCTAGATAATAGTCCTTTGTCTGAGGAGCAGCTGGTAAAAATTTTTCCCACATTGTAGGTTGTCTCTTAGTTCTGTTGATGGTTTCTTTTGCAGTGCAGAAGCTTTTTAATAAGATGAGATCCCAGTTGTTGATTCTTTCTGCTAGTTCCCATGCTACTGAGGATTTGTTCATAAAGTCTTTTCCTATGTCAGTGTCTTCAAGAGTTCTTGGAAACAGCCCATTTGCCCATTAGTTGGAGACTGCATAAAGAAGATGTGCTTTTTCTATAAAATGGAATACTACTCAACCATAAAGAATAAAAATTAGATTCATTCATTGGAGAATGGATACATATTGAGGATATACTCCTAAGTCACACATGTGTAAATGCTGAATAGTTTCTCTAGTGTGAAAAACTATAATAGTACATAAGATCCTAATGAGATAATTGATAATGTGAAATAGGAAGAAAAGGGCTAAATGTGTAGGGGAAGTGGGAAGGGTAGGGGAAAGGTAATAAGGGAAACAATATATGAGAAAATGAAAAAATGGAAATAAAGTGTTTGTAAATGGGGAGGGGAGGAGAAGGTGAAGGGAGGGCAGGGACAAGAGGAAAAATGAGAACCAAGACCTGTCATGTAAACCCACTGAAGAGTTTGTGCGTTAATATACTATAGATATGCATTTGAACAAAAAATTATTTGGGGAGAAATACACATTCTTAAGTAAGAAACCCATAGTGTCTCATTTTATAACATGAACATCAACAAAATAAACTTCAAGATTTTCTTATAATCTTTCTAGTCATTTACTAATTCTAGAAGTAGATATGAAAGTGACAATATGAAAGGAAAAAAGATAAACACAGCTATAGCTATTTATGGGCATTTATGTAAGATAGTCATTGGTGCTTTTTTGTATGAAATTTTATTTTTTGTTGTTATTTTGTTCATTTGGCTTTTCTTTATGATCAGTATCTATTCCACTCGTCATATCTACCGTACCATTCTTTGTTTTGATTAATTCAACTTTTTAAAATTATACATACAATGGTATGTTATTCCTGTTGTCTTCTTTGACCTAGCTTCATGCCCTCCAGATTCATCCATACTGTCACAAATGACAAGATTTTCCTGTCGTTAAGTCTGAATACTATTCTATTGTGTATTTAGATTACATTTTTTAAAAAAATGTATTCATTAACAAACACTTCTTTTGATTCTGTATCTTGACTATTACGAATAGTGAGAGTGTAGCAACTTCTTCCACACACTGGTTTCATCTTCTTAGGATTTGTATCCTGCAGTGGGATTGCTGAATCATATGGGAGTTTTATTTTAAATTTTGTACAAAAATCCTATACTGTTTTTCATACTAGTTTGTATTCCCACCAAAAATGTACAAGAGTTCTTTTTCTTCACATTTTCTCCAACATTTAGCTTTCATCTTTTTTGCTAAACTGTTATTCTTATTGGTATAAATGATACTTTTATTTCAATTTTAATCTGTATTTCTCTGATGATTAGTGATTTTGAGCATTTTTCCTATATACTGTTACCCCTTTGCAGACCTACAAAAATGTCTACAAAAGTCATCTCTTTTTTTTTCTGGTACCTTTTGGGTTTTTGGGTTTTTTTTTTTTTTTCTGTCTTACTGTTACTTCACACCATAAACAATAATCAATTCCGGATGGATTGCAAATTTAAATGCAAGACCTAAAACCAAAAAATACTAGAAGAAAACATAGAATAAAAGCTCCATGATATAAACTTGGGTAATGAATTTTGGGACCTGAATTTTAATGTATATTCAAGAAAAACAAAAATAGACAAATAAGATTATATCTAACTAAAAACTTGTGCAGAGCCAAGAATCAACAGAGTAAATAGGTAATTTATGAAATGAGACAAAATATGGGCAAACTATACATCTGATAATGGATATATATATATATATATATATATATATATATATATCTCAGCTTATAAGTATGAAAACAAATAGTCCAATTTTTAAAAGGGTAAAAGATTTAAATAGATATTTCTCAAATGAAGGAGGCCTTATTTCTGAGATCTGAAGACACATCATTTAAAATAATCTCAAAAAGGCTACTGTCTAAAGAAATCCAGTGGGAATCTTAGGAAAACATGCCATTCAAGTAAGGCTGGGAAAGGGCTCCAATCAAATATACAAAGTAGAAAGTGACTTGCTGGAAGTTTTAATATATCTATCTATCTATATATATATATATATCTATATTTCTACACTTTTCAGATATTCTAAAATGCTTAATAAAGTAATCTTGCTCTAAATGCTTAAAAATAAGCTATACTTGGATGACAGATTATAAAAACTATCATGATAAGATCAAGTTTTATGGTTTGGTTGATTAATGTGCCAAGATTGATATTTTTGAATCACTATAAATATTAACAGACATCCTTTATTTATTATGCTTTCCATTATTCTCAAAATAGAAAGGACAAATGGAATTCTATTCCTCAAATAAAGGCAAAAATATCTTTGAAGCAGTAGCAATTATTTTGTATTTTAGTGCTTGTCTTAAAAGGCATTGTAGAATTATCTTTAAAAATTAAAGGTCACTGATATGCAGAAGGATAATAAAATAGAATATTTCATTGTTAGTATGGAAAATTGCTATCATCAGGTCTTAATTAAGTTATTTAAAATAGATATTTCAAAGCTTGAAAGGCTGTTTTAATAGTGTTTGAATATATGCAGATGATAACGTTTTTCCTCTTACTGGATTACTAGTGAATTTAAACTTTTATCAGACTTTTTCGATCACTTCTTCCTTGATACTTCTTTTTATTTCTGGCACCGCCATTCTGGTGACAACCTTGATAAGACTCCCAGCCAGGAAACCAAGCTGTAAATGTACATTAGTTGGCTTCAAATCAGAATTTCCACTGTATAACTTTTCATAATATATCTACATTAGTGATGAGTCTAAACATTGCTTATGGTTGAAAAAGAAGCTTACCACATGTTATTTGGAAATCAGACCCAAGAAGTTGCTCTGAACTCAGATTCCCCAGTTTTACATACAATCTACTCTCACACATTAGAGGAAAGTGAGCTAGTGGATACAATGTATTCTCTTGTGTAGCCAAAATCCTGTACCTAAATTATTTCAATCTATTTTATTACTGTGAATCCTATTTTATTACTGTTTTAATGAGTAGCATACACATTTTTAGCAGAATGCACGCCAGATGTCCAAAGATGAGATCTGGACTAACAAAAAAGACTTCTCTCTCATGGCCACAAGCACTGCTGTGATAATACAGCCCTTTTCCTAGACTGTCTATATGGCTGGCCTATAAGCCAGACCCTCTGCCTCCGATCTACGTTTGCAGATTATTTAACAGACACCAACAGGCTTCACTTCTAATTAATAACTGTCCTGAAATCTTTGATAGACATCCCATCCTTGATATCTACTATGATGACTATGAGCTTCTTGGTTTGTGCTGTTCATCCGATGTTTGTCATCCTTCTTGCACTTTGAGTCCTTTTCTTCAGGTTTGCCCACAGCATTGCTCAGCCCACAGATGACATGCTCACAAGGAACATTTTCTTGTATCTTAAAGCTCTCTATGGGGGATGTCAAAGAGGGGAAAAAAGCCCCAGTCATACTTCTCTTCAACCTACTGGAGAAACTTGAGGGATTCAAGATAATATATTCATCATTTTTCTTGGGCCCTGTGCTGTCATTATAATTGAGATACACTGACTTGTAGATGTGGATTAGATATCATATTTCGGAACAAAAAAAAAATGGACGTAGCAACTTGAATCTAAATTGCCAACGCTAGAATGCTGTGTACAATTCCAATAAAAAAACAACACAGTGTATGCTAAGGAAGCAGTTAGGAGGAGGGGTTTGGAAATCTGGCTACCCAGGTTCAAATTCTGTTTCTATTGTTTTACTGTTTCTTCTAGGTTAGCCTCAGTTTTCTCGTTGGTGATATGACAGAGTCAAAAAGGTGTGAGGATTTAGTGCATTACTGTGTGCTTGTAAAAGCACTCAAGAAGTCATGTGTATTATTGTTACTAGATCAAACAATAAAGCTTGGACACATCAGTATTCCTTAGTGCTAGAAAATGAACTTTACCTCATAAATGACAAGCAAAACTCATGCTATGAAGAAAAGCAAATTTTTATAAAAGACAAACATCTGGAAAATATATTTATGCAGATCATAAATGGAAGCAACAAAGTCAATGAGTTCCAAATAAATTTATTCAGCACTACCTGGCAAGTTGTTTTTACCCAGTTTCTATTGTTTAAATGCTTTAAACATCCTTTATCAAATTTCTTCATTGCTTAATCTCTGACACTGCTTTCACAAACTTCTTTTGTCCCTTATTTTCAAACTCCCTACATGTAGCAAGTTTACAGAGCCCACCAACTCTTCTTCAATCTGCGGTGCTCTGCATGCTTTCTTCCTAGGCCCTTCTTTATGGGCAGAAAGTAGAAATTAGTATCTCCAAACTTTTACTAAACACAAATGTTATTGTCCTTGAAAAAAGTGCCTATGCTATCTACGTTAAACGGAGATCACATTTTCCCAGTCAAGCACACTGGAAATGTGCTTGCAACTACCTACATAAAAAACAACTACAAAATTAGATTAGGTTACCAATTTATTTGGCCCGAGTAGGGTGGCATGAAAGGGTTCTTGCTAAAAATGAATTTTCAGTTTCTCACTGTTTACCAATCTTTTTAGAGACCTTCAGCATCAGAGAACAAAAATGTACACACTTGTGAGGAGATATCAGTGAGTCTGTTTATTCTTGATTGTTTTGAAAAAGTGATCAAGACTATTAGCTGTATTTAGGACGTAAACAAAAAGGGATTGGCCAAGTATTCCTGATCTATATCTCCACCTTCACAGCATTTCTGCCTTTTACGACTAGCTTTTTTCCCTCCAGTCCCCCAGTCTGCTATATTGGTATTTTTATTCTGAGTGATCTGACAACAATCCAGTTATCTATGCAATGCTAAACCCATTCAAAAAAACAAAATTACTGTAGGTGGTACCTTTAACATGAACACCATGTCAGATAATCTCATTTCATAAAGAAAACTATATAAATATATTACACACACATATATATATATATATAATTATGAAATGGTCATATGTACTAATTTTATCAGGCTTTAATAAAAGTAAAATACCAAAGACTGTGATTTAAACAGTAGAATCTTTTTCACAGTTTTGGAGTTCCAAATCAAGGTCTAATAGGTGTTTTTCTGATCAGGGCTCTCTGCTTATAGCTGAATTCCTCTATGCTGGGTTCCTACATGAAATTTCCTCTGTCTATTCATAAAGGGACAGAAGGATATGTTCCTCTCTTCATCTTTCACCAAT
Source organism: Fukomys damarensis (assembly GCF_012274545.1). Taxonomy (NCBI): domain Eukaryota; kingdom Metazoa; phylum Chordata; class Mammalia; order Rodentia; family Bathyergidae; genus Fukomys; species Fukomys damarensis. The sequence goes on from NW_022900930.1 coordinate 19,766,027, forward strand.
TCTATCAGATCAGGGTCCCTCCTGTTTGCCTTCATTTAACCTTAGTTACCTCCTAACATCTTTGTCTTCAAATATAGTCATATTGGTGTTTGGCATCAACATTGCGAAGGAGGGACAAAGTTCTGCCCATAAAATATAGTACTGACACCACTTTAAATGTAAATTTATCCAGGTAGTCAGTTTAGTTTATTACGAGTGATTATTAGATCATCCTACTTACTCTATAGCCCTCACCATATATTCTTTTACTGATTTCTTAGTTACGTTTTTCTCATTTCTGAGACAAGATACCCAAGAGCCAAAGTTAGTGAAGAATATGTTTACTGTAGCTCACAGTTTGTGGTGGTCTTAGTCCATAACCATCTGGTCCCAAAGCAGACTTGCATGGAAGAGGGGCATCACAGAGGAGAAACTGGTCATGGTAGGTAGCAAAGCAATGAAATAGCAAACAACAAGTGACAGGAGCATCCCTCTTTCTATCCCTTATATTCTATCCAGGCTACTCACCCTTAGGGTAGGTAGCACTCACCCCCAGGGTGGGGCATTGTTAACCCTAGCATAGAACCATGAATCAAACCCAGCATCACATCCTTAATCTCATCATCACACACCCTAGATCCAGTCACCTCCAAAAAGCTCCACCTATAACTGCATGAAGCTTTAGGGAGACATCTGGATACAAACCTTAGCAACGTCCAAACCTATTTCAATAACAACATTGTCTTCCTAGACGATTTAGTTAACACACAGTATTACTTTAGCAGTTGGTGTATGAAGTTAACAATCACACTTTCCTCTTAACCATGGGTTTATTCCCTTGTACATGCCAGTGCTATTTCATAAGATTTAAATCTGTTGCATTTTTCCTATTCAGTCCTTCCCAATTCCTGAACTTCACCCTGAGATTCCTAAAATTGTTCATGCTGACGATAGATGCTAACCACTAGGTCCACACACACACACACACACACACACACACACACACACACACTCTCTGTATCTGAAACCCAAACTTCACACACTTCTAAAAGTTTGCTGATTTGTCAAAAAAAGCAGCATTTATTTCACTTGATTATGATCACATTTTTCTCTCACCCTTTTTGTTAACTAATCAGTGTATCACTTTGGATTTTCTTCCCTTCCCTTTAGTTTTCTGAAGATTTATTTTCTTGTCATGGTAATTAATCCCCCCAAATAAATATAATATACACCTTCCATTTCAGACACCCTCCACCCCAGGGTATGCTGCTCTATCACTGTCAAATAATAACCTCTTTCCAGAAGAGAAACATCAGATCTCTTAAAGCCCAAAGCCCACCACTGAACTATCACAGAAAATCTCACAGACTTGAAAAGAGCCTTCTGATAAAAACTGAGTTTGTTATTCCTAATTGTAGGTCATACAATTTAATGTTTTCTTAAAGATTTTCAATGAAAGTCACTACAAACCAGTTATTATGCTCATAGACCTTAATATAATAACAGAACACTAAAATTGATGGTTAGATCAGTAGGTAGATAACAGATGTCCAAGAAGTCTAAACCCAACAAGCAGTTTACATGGCTTTGAGGTATCTGGAGTAATGAGGTATACAAATATGCCTTATTCTACTTAAATCAGCCGGAGTAATATTTAGTTTTGCCAATAAACAAAAGTTATATCACTAAGACAGATTATTTAAAACTATATATGTTTATTTCCCTAGGACAATTTAAAATGTATTATTGTTATTGTGAGAGAATTAAAACTGTCCCTTTAAAAATGTGAGAGACAAACAATAAACTCTGGAATCCAGACAAGAGATAACAGATAATTAGTTAGATAACCTCTATATAATTATATGTTTGCTATTTGACATAAGTTCAACATTCAATACATTTTAATATTCTAACATGTGAAGATTCTTAGGATAATTTTTTAAAGTTTTGTTTTCTAAACACCCATGTTAGTAAGATTTCTATTGCTGTGAAAAAATACCTATGATTAACAACTTAAAAAGAGGAGTACTTACTTTATTTCACAGTTTCAGCGATTTCAGTCTATGGTTGCTTGGCTCCATTGTTTTGGGGCCCACAGTGAGACAGAACAACATGGTGAGGAGCGTGTGCTAAAGCAAAGCTGCTTGCTCTGGTGGCTGAAAACCAAAGGGAGAGAAAAAAGAGCTCAACATCCCCCCAAGGATGCAACTCCAATAGCCTACTGTCCTTCCACTGGACCTCACCTCCTACTTCTACCACCTCCCACTAGTGCCACATGCTGGGGACCCAGGCTTTTTAGCCTATTAGTCTGTTGGGGAAATTTAAGATTTAAATAATAACATCATCCATGATAATGAAAATCTCTTTTTCTTTAGATGCAAGTCAAAGTACAATATAAATCTATAGAATACTAAACTGAAAATAGAAAAGAGCCATCTGGTAGGAAAGAAGGAAAGAGACATTAGGTCCTCATGAGTGTAGGAGGCTAAAATCACCACACGTACAGTCCCTCTCCCCCCCCACACACAAACACACACACACACACACACACACACACACACACACACTCATCAATGTGAATGCTGTCTTTGACTGAAGCCAATTAACTCACTGATTCTTTAGTATTCAAAGCGATAGAAAAAGGTCTCACCTCCCCACAAGAGGACATTCAAATGATAAACCAACATAGATCAAGAAAACTGATCAAACAGTGGGGCAGGGAATCATTTACTCTGACTCTCTATTCACAGAAAAAAACTAAGGCCCAGAGAGGTGATGAAAATTCCCTACAGCTGCTCAGCTAGTTGATCCATCCATTCTGTTCTTCTGCTCCTAGTGCTGGAATGGGACAGGGAAGTAGTAGGAGTCAGCTACTTACAAATGCACAAGCCTGCCAAGGAAAAGGAAGGGAAAAATCGAAACAACAGCAAAAACAAAACACTACATGATTTTAAAATGCTACTTTGTGGTCACTGGAGGAAACTGTGAATTCTGCCTTCAATTTCATTTATCTGTCCCTGAAGTGAACAAGAAAGAGAAGCCCATGTTTCTTTTGAAAGCTGTGTTGTCTGTTCAATAATGTCTGAGTAGTCAGAAAATGAGGATTGGTCCTGCCCTTGTCTGTATTTTTCAGCGAAGTGTATATTCTCAAGTAATGTAATACATCTGCAAGTAAATTAATTCAAAAGAAAAGAATATGGAGTTTACTTAAAGTTCAAGGCATTTCTTGAACATAAGCATTTGGTCTGATGGGTCACTGATTCCATTTTCAATGCAGTGATAACAAAATCCATATATTTAAACACTTAAAAAATACAATAAGGAAAACCTTGTACTTGTTTTTTCTTGTCCATGACATTTCTTGAGGGTTTAGGCATTGGGCCTCTAATTTTATTTTCACTTCACTGCTCTGACAGCCAAGCAGCATAGTTTGGCATTAAAACAAAAATTCAGTATGAGTGGTTGAAATATATAATTTCCTTGGTTCGGGAAGGCCTGAAATGTCTGGTCACTTACACGCTGGTCCTTTCTGTTGTTTGCACTGACAAGAAAGGTCATACAACTTTGTGATGAATGATAACTTTTAAAGAAAAGAAGGAATATAATTATCTGGTCTCAGAGTCCAGTGGAGTAGAAATGTACTGGATAACTTAGCACTGACTTGAAATTCTGCCCTCTTCCTCACATGGGAACAGAAATGTCAATGGGCTACGGCTCTTCATGTAATGTTCTTGTTATTTAACCGAAAAGTATTCTTTTTTGTAAGCCCTGCTACTGTATTTTCTGTGATCTTTATAAATGCTTATTTCTAATCACCTCTGGTCTAGGGTCAATGCCCATATTTAACAAAAAGGTCTTTCTTCCTATCAGATAGTAAATTTCTTCAGCTTTCCCAACAGTTGTGATTTTGGTAGCTGCTTTGTTCTAAATGTTTGTGTCCTTCCAAAATTCATATACTGAAACCTAACCACCAACAGGATGGTATTAGGAGGTTGCCCTTTGGGGAAATGATTAGGTCATAAAGGCAGAGACTTCATGAAGTGTATGAGCGCCCTTATAAAGAAGCCTCAAACAGGGGCTGGAGATTTAACTCAACGGTTCGGTGGCCTGCCTTGCAAGCGCAAGGACCCAAGTACCAAAAAAAAAAAAAAAAAAAAAAAAAAAAAGAAGCCTAAAACAGCTATCTTAGCACTCACCAGAATGAGAAGGCACTCTTGATGCACTAGAAAACAGGCCCTTACAGACATCAAACATCCCAACACCTTGGTCTTGGGTTTCCCAGTTTATGTTACTGTAGACATAAATATCTGGTTTTTATAAGGCTTGGAATTTAACTCAGTGGTGCCATGACTGTCTCACAAGTGCAAGGTCCTAAGTTTGATCCCTGGTATTTTGAAAAAAATTCAAATAAGCTGCCCAGTGTACGAAACTTTGTTATAGCAACATGAACAGACTAAGACAGTGGAATTGCTTCATCAAGCCATTAGGTCAGTGTGCAAATCACTTCCCTTGGTGCAAACAACTTTCAGGTGAGGATTTTAAGTCCAGAGGGCAATGAAGGTTCCATCTTGCCTTCCATTTGCTGTATTTAAGGTTGCTACTACCACTGATTCCGAAATCACTACTTGAGACAAAATATTGAATGCTACCAATTTTTTTAGGTATTGTTTGAGGACAAAGGACTTTAAAATTCAAACAAAAGGTATTTTATGGCTGTTTTCTTACCATATTTGAAAACAAGACATCGGGCATTTCCGAGAGCATCTACATTTTCTGAATTCATAAATTGTGAATTGTGTATGTTTTGCATTGTCATAGGAAAGGACGATCTAAAATATAAATACATGCTTCTCAAAAATAGGAAAGGATAATCAGAAAAGAAGAATGCAAGTTGAAATAAATATTGTTTCTATGATGTCTTATGCAGGATCACTGCAACTATGGCTAAGCAGGTTGTGAATGCTTTAGCATCATTCAAATAAGCACAGAGAGCAAGTTTCTCCCCAGAGCTGTTCAGAGCAGTGGTTCTTTCCTTATGGTAGGACTGGCATGAAAGCTTCCAGAGGAGTAAGTAGACAAGGGACATATACTTCTCATCTTATCCCTGCCCATATCAAAGGCAAGGGCCACGCTAGAGCACCCCAAAACATCCTTAGCATTGGCAACGCCTGCCTCCATTTCCTCCTCCTGGAAATGTAGACCTGAAGTCTAGTGTTTTTCTGTAGCCACTCAGTGTGTACCAGTCATAACTGGGTTTATCCAACATCAGGGCACCTTGCCCTTTATATAGCTATATTCATATCTATACCTATGTCATCTGTATCTATATATCGACAGCTGTATGGATCCACAAATGCTTCTGTCTGCAAGCAATTCAGTTTGCTTTCACTTGCAAAATCTGCATCATTGACAAACACGACCATGGCCATCTTCCCCAAACAAACACAAACGTGGCCATCTTCCCCCAGTCATAAAATATGTACATATGTGTGTATATATATTTCATATATGTGTTACTTATCACTTCACTGGATCCTTTTATATTTCAGTCTTTCCAGCTTATCGTCTTTATGTATGATTCCTCTAAAAAGTAAAATTAGATTTAGAAAAGTCAAACAAAATAATGGAACTAGAAAACTGAGAGACAGAATTCAGCTATTACTAGCCCCACAGTTCTTCCACCTCTGTGTCAAATTTGAGTTATTTTCTATACAGAGTGTTTTGTGGTAATGTGATAATGTCATTTTTAAATGTATACACACATACATACACTGAATTGTGACAGGGGTAAAAAAGACCATTGGCTGAGCTGTCAGATTGCTTAATTAAGTTTATATTTAGTGCTACCTCAATTACATATGAAGGGAGGATTGTATGCTCTTTTTACAGAAAATAATCAGTGCAGTGTTATGTAAGCTCACATTGGTGGGCTAACTTTAAATTTAAAGGAAAAAGAAACCAAAGATAAATTATAGATACAAGTAGAAAAAAAGAAAAAATATTTTATAAAATAATGAACACCAATAGTAATGGGTTACAAATCAAAAATAATTTGACCAAATTACAATTATTTCAATAAATTAAAAAGATATATCAAGCACTAGGGAAAGAGGCAGCCCTAGATTCTCATTCTGAATACTTTTTAAACTAATTCTTTAATAATAGACAAAATATCAACATCATAATAACCACAGTCACTCCATTTCCTCCTGTGGGGGAAAACTAGAATTGGAATATCCAATGTCTAAAGTTTTCGGGTCTCTAAATTTATATAGCTTTAACTCATTTACACAAAATCAAATTGTAAAAAAGAGATAGGTACAAGAGACCTAGAATAGCAAAAGCCATTATAGGCAACAGTCACATGGCACCAGGTGTAACAATTCCCAATTTGAAACTATACTACAAAGCCACTGTGATAAAATCAGCATGGTACTGGCAAAGAAATAGGCCTGAGGATCAATGGAACAGACTGGAAGACACAAAAACAAATGCAGATGTACTCAGCTACCTCATCTTCGACAAAGGAGCTCACCATCCTCAGTGGAGGAAAGATAGCCTCTTTAATAAATGGTGTTGGAAAAACTGGATATCAACCTGTCACAGATTAAAATTAGACCCTTATCTTTCGCCATGCACTAAATTAAAATCCAAATGGATTAAAGATCTAAATATTAAAACAGAAACATTAAACTTGCTGGAAAGTAAGTTAGGCAGAACTCTGGAAGACATTGGTATAGGAAAAGACTTTATGAACAAATCCTCAGTAGCACGGGAACTAGCAGAAAGAATCAACAACTGGGATCTCATCTTACTAAAAAGCTTCTGTACTTCAAAAGAAACCATTAGCAGAACTAAGAGACAATCTACAATGTGGGAAAAAATTTTTACCAGCTGTACCTCAGACAAAGGACTATTATCAAGGATATATAAAGAACTCAAAACAATCAGTCCCCCCAAATATAAAGACCCGATCCAAAAATGGGCATCCGAAATGAACAGACATTTCTCATACAAAGAAGTGAAAGCAGCAAGAAAATATATGAAAAAATGTTCCACATCACTGGTCATTCGAGAGATGCAGATGAAAACAACACTGAGATTCCACCTCACCCCACAAAGAATGGCTGCTATCAAGAAATCACACAATAACAAATGTTGGCGGGGTTGTGGGGAGAAAGGAACCCTCCTCCATTGTTGGTGGGAGTGCAGACTAGTGCAACCACTATGGAAATCAATATGGAGATACCTCAAAGAGCTTGGACTGGAGGTTCCATTTGACCCAGCCATCCCTCTGTTGGGTATCTTTCCAAGAGAACTAAAAGAATCATATCACAGAGAAGTATGTGCACCCATGTTTATAGCGGCACAGTTTGTAATAGCTAAATCTTGGAAACAACCTATTTGCCCATCCGTTGGAAACTGGATAAAGAAGTTGTGGTTTTTCTATAAAATGGAATATTACTCAGCCATAAAGAGCGAGAGAATAGATTCATTCATAGGAAAATGGATACATATTGAAGATATACTCCTAAGTGAAATAAATAAGTCCCACATGTGTAAATACCAAATAGTTTCCCTGGTGTGAATATTCTGCAACAATGCATAAGATTCTAATAAGATTACTGACATTTAGAAATGGGAGGAAAGGAGCTAAAGGTGTAGGGAAGGTGTGATACGTAGGGGAAGAACAAAAAGGGAAAAGAAAAAAATGTGAGAGAATGAAAAGATGAAAATAAAGTGTTTGTAGATGGGGAGGGGAGGAGGGGGTGAAGGGAGGGCAGAGGTAAGGGGAAAAAATGAGAATCAAGACTTGCCATGTAAAGGTACATGATCCCAACAATGAATGTAACTGTACTGTATCCCTAAATGTACCAATAAACTCAATAAAAAAAAAAGAGATAGGTAAGGATATGATTGTGAAAAATTTAGTGACTGCAGTAAATAAATATATATATATATATTATTTATATATACACATACACACACACATTTTTTTTAAGTTAGTGTCTCTCTGCGCAATTCAGGCTGAACTTGAACACACCATGTAGCCCAGGGTGGCCCTGAACTCATGGCAATCCTCCTGCCTCAGCCTCCCAAGTGCTAGGATTATAGGAATGCACCACCATGCCCAGTGATATTTCTTTTTTAAATGCACTGTGTTATAAATAATACCCTACATGTAATTTCCAAATTAATTTTTATGGTATCCATTCTCCTTATCGGAAATCCACAAAGTAGAGATCATTAAACTGGCTTTTATGTGTAGAAAGTGAGGAATAGAAAAACGGTAAAATATATAAGGTCCAAGTTTTCTGAATTAAATATTGCTTTCTTCTGTTAGGTTATTTCTCCAAAAGCACAAGACTTTTTAGTTTTAACTTTTAAATGTATCCCTAAAATGCTGAGATTAATTTTGATAAATTTGAGGAGAAAATTACAGTCAGAAAAACAAAAATACAGAAAAGTAACTGAATTCTGAAAAACACAAAATACTGCATCTAGAGATCTTTCCCATCAAGGAGCAGGAGTGAGAGCAAGCTGTTCTTAACACCTGAGTAAATGCTACCTTAGGTTAATTCCCTAAAAACAGACTCAAATCAGAGACTGATATGCAGGAGATGTGTGTGATTGATAGTGAGAATTATAAGGGCTGCCAAAAGCAGGGTCCAGGGGCAGGCCCAGTTAGACTGATTCTTCAGGTAGCTCTGGAGCTGAGATTCCCCACAGAGCTTTTCCTAACAGCAGCAGAAGAGCAGGATTTTGTTCACCGACCTCGGTTGCTACTGGATGCTGAGTTTACCTAAGAAGTACCCCTAATATTGATTGCATGGGTCCATTATGTTAAACACTATTTCCACATGAGGCATAAGGCCTATGCTGTGAGATACAGCACCTCAGCAGTCCCAGAAACAGCTAAAGTAATGAGTCAAGTTGGAATATAT
>NW_022900930.1:19775069-19791186 GCF_012274545.1 Fukomys damarensis
TTTTTTTTATAGTATTTTTCTAAGTCTATCACCTAATTATGCATGCCAAGTTGCCGGCTACCCAACACCTAGAATGAAATTGTATTCATGCACATAATACAAATTAGAGATTCTTCTTTTTATAAAACACCAGGGACTGACCAGGAAATTTGTACTCATAAAAGTATTTGAAGAAAAACAAATGGAATCCAAGAGGTGACTACCTATACTATTCTATGCTAGTTAATTTAGCATAGTGCTGAGGAATTTTGAAAGCAGCTATGCTCATGTCTGAATCTAATTTAATGAACCATTTGGATCTGGTTAACCAAAAGCATTTATTGATAATCTACTATGATGTATTATTCCATATCTATAATAAGGCCCAACTCTAGGTAACATGTAGGAAGAAAAGACACATAAGATGATATTTTGTCCTTCTCTTGTACACAAGGAGACACAGGTCACTGAGTAGAGTACGCAATGGTTTGGTCAAAACATAGAGGCAGAAATGCATGGGAAAGGTTTTAAGATAGGAAATCCATGCTGTGGTATCAATTTGTGGACTAAGGGATTCCTGGGTGTGTTGGTGAGGGTGTTTCCAGAGAAGACTGGTGTGCAGGTCAGCCATCAGGTGAGGAAGATATGTCCTACATATAAGTACAGAGCATCTGACAGCCAGGAAACAGGTGGAAGGAAAAAGCAGGAAGAATAGATTTACACTCCGGCTCTTGGTCTCCCTTCTGGAACAGGTGCATTTTCAAGGTGTTAACCTTTGAAATTAGAGACCCATTTCTTCAGCTTTTAAACACATACTTGCACCAGCCCCTCTCCAGGGGTTTTCAGGCAGATTTTGGTCCTGGATGGATCTTGAATTAATATTGGTGTCCTTTTCATTCTGAGGCTTCCAACTTCTTTGAGAAGTGCTGGGCTCTTCAGGCTCACCAGGTTAGAGAGGTCTGACAGAGGACTTTGCAGCCTCTGATACATGTATTTAATTAGTTCTATTTATTTAGAGAGACTCTGATAACACATATGACACATAAAAAGGACATAGATGAGCAAATTAGCCATACTATGTAGAAAATAGAGGTAACATTAGGAAGAGCATGAGAAATAGATTTAAAATGATGTATGGAAAGATTTGAAAGCTGTGTTAATAAAGGTAGATTCTAGTAAACTGAAAGTGTAGTCTGTAGGCAAGAGGCATGTCAGAAGCATGCAAAATAGACTGAATTAGTAGGATAACTCAAGGGTCTGAAAATAGTATTTGACATGCAAGGGCAAGCTGCCTTTCTCACGCATCAACTTGGCAGGTGTGAGTAATCAGACCATTATGGTCAGGGCATAGGAGATAAAAATCATTAAAACATCCTTATATATTTTTATCTGCACATGATATTACTATCATATTGCTGATAGCAATTTAGATGTATGCTTTTCCAAAAAGGAGGAATTCACTTTATTTGTAAACACGTAATGTTCAGTAATTTTCTTAAAATGTAATCTTTTTTTCTTTGGTGTTTTGGTAAAAAATAAAACACTCTGAGTGCATTTGCCTAGACTATTTAAAGGGTTTTCTAATATTCTGTGGATATGTTACTTTTGCTTCTCTGGATATTTAACTTGTATTCTGTCTGACAATTTTACATCTAGCTGGAAATCTAAACATTTATTTCTTCTCAAGAAATGTGTTAAACTGCAAAAACATGATTTCCAGGTTTTGAACAAGACAAAACAAACAGACTGAAGGTATTTATGAACTTCAAATCATTTGAAATACACAAACCTGTATACATTAGACTGCAGGAACTTTAGCACTATGTGAAAAGTGACATGCTGTCTGCTTTACATCTAGACAAAATAAATAAAAAATGGAAATGGTTTTATGGAAATCTTAATACACATGGATATTATAAGATATAATTTGGAGTCTGTTACCAACATTAATGCGGCATCTCATATATAACTTTTACATTAAAGAACCTGACCCAAATATCTGGTGGGTATACATGATTAGGTCTCTATTTTTTTCAAGCATCCACAGTTAAGGCAGATCCTGAAAAAGTGAAACTTTGGTTTATTTTAACGTAGTTTTCTCAGCACTGCCATTTCCATTTGGAAACAGAATATATGCATGAGCCTCCTTCACTTATCTTTAAATATTGAAGTTTTTCACAGCTAGGTTCTAAGAACTCTTCTCATTCTTATATATACTCTTGATCTCACACATTCCCATGAGCGTAGCTACCATCTATAATCTGATAAATGCTAATTGTTTCTTGTTTCCCCATGGAACAGGAGACTGGATCCAGGACCTTCACACTGATCTACATCTCTAGTACTTTTTAAAAATCTCATCTTTTAAAAAATTTGAAGTTACTAAGTTGCTTGAACTTTTGATCCTTCTGCCTTAAACTTCCAGAGTGCAAGGATAACACCAAGCCCAACGACTATTATTTTTTTAGCTAAAAGTCTTCTCCTAGATCAGGGCTTATATTTATCTGTATCCTTGAAATCTACATTGAATGTCTCATAAGCATCTCAGATAACTTGAAGCATCCCAACATATTCCAAATACACTGATTCTCCCAGACATGCTACTGGTACATCTGTGGTACCATCTTCCTTTTAGTTGCCAGACAAGATCCTGAGTCACCCTTTTACCCCTTCCGCCTTTCTTCCCTCTTATCCTCTAATCTACTTCTCTAGAGTCCCATATAGAAATCTCACACTCCATTCCCTTCACCTGACCTCACAACATCCTGATCCACTCCAGAGGTTTACCTATTCCTTATTATTTTCCCAAATTCTGTTTGCACATCTCAATTTTCCCATTGCAATAGAAACAAACAAACAACAACAACAACAAAAAGCCCTCAAAAACTACCAGGCATGTCGCAGGAGCCAGACATTTCCAGCTTACCCGTGAATTTCTCCGCATGGCTGAGAGCATCGTATATGGCCCGGCCACTCCAACACTCATGGCCTTCAAACGTCCTCTTCCTTTGCATTTCCTGTAACTGAGTCTTTCTTATCCTTTGCAACTTGGCTTAAAACTCGCTCCCACAGAATACTTCCTGTGTCCCTAATCATGTTAAAGGCCAAATTTCCCTATCTCAGCTTTTAGATATGCCTTTTGCGTTCATTGTAAGAGTTTTCACAATCAACATTTTATTTTATTTATCTAATTACTTGTTTATATCTTCTCAACAATGATGTACATTGAGAGTCCGGATCTGTTCAAGTTAAAGCCCCAAATTCTCCAGTGTGAAAGAATGCACGGATGAACAAAATGTGGAATTTGAAAATATTATTATATTAATTATATATTACATTAATGTAATGTGTGTTAATTACTTATATGATTGTATTATTCATTTGTATTAATATAGTTTATATTAAAATAATAAATTGATTTTTATTTTAATAGCATTTTATGAGAGCTTCATAATTAAGTACAAAGGCAAAACTGTCAAATAGCCACAATCTTGGAACAAAGTTCTTCCTAAATTAAAAAAAATGGGATAAAATATTTCCACGGAGAGAAAAAAGGAGCTGACCATTTCTAGTAATGTTACCACAAGTTTTTGGCTGTTTCAGAAGGAACTGGCAGTCTGAAGTGGAAGGCAGGCCAGTACAGTAAACAGGGAGGGGTAGGGTGTCTTAGGAATCACATACAGTGGTAACGTTGGAGGAAGATCATTTTTCAGCTGTTGCTTCTACTATATTTGGGCATGAGGTGATATCATTAGTCTTTCTTTTCCTTTCAAGAGTGACACAATTTACAACTTTAAGAAAATTAGTTCTTTATTTCTAAAATGAGCTCTAATTTCATAATCCTCACATTTAACAAGGTGTGAATTACTAGTGCCTTAAAATTATGTCATATTTTGGAAATTTGTGAAACACTCAAGTTTTATTAAAAGTTGCCATAAAATAACTATTGCAATTAAAATACTCAGACTTCACTTACCTTGGCTTTATAAGGGAGTACTAAATAGTAAGACGTATTTCTAGTGTTAAAATAAGGGCATACTCTTTGGTAGTTTTTTCTGTACTTTTGGAAAAAGTAAGCTTCTTCTCAATGTGTGGAATTTTTTTTCTGGCCTCGATCAGTGTTCTCATTCTCTGGGGTTTCAACTTCGCTGCCAAACTCTGGTCTCTAGTCATTTTGACGATGATGTACTTTGCTTGCTGGGGCTGAGACAAAGTTATTTGCTCTCACAAGAAGACTGCTTCCCAGCTTTGCTTACACTTGGGTTTAGGCCATATGCCTGAATTGGGGCCAATGTAAAGTGTATGAAAACGTTATGTGCTATTCTCAGGCCAGACCGCTGCAATGTCCTGTGAGATCCTATGTGATTCTTTATTCACTAAGAAAAGAAGGAGTCTTCTAGTGAAGGAATCCAACAGTCTCTGATGGAAGGAAACCGAGTCTACAAGTAACTGTGAAGAGGAGCCTCACTCCTTTTCCTTGATTCTGCTGATCTCTATTGGACTACACTGCATAGAAAACTTAAGCTTTTATTTTGTTAAATGACTGAGATTCTACATGTGTTTTTTATAGCATTTAGCTATTGAGATTGTTGGTCTTGATTACCAACTTAAAAAGGTTGAGAGACATCTAGGAGATTAGTGAAGAACAGAGTATATCTGGGAAGATTATTGTGGCGTGAATATGGGATTCAGTCTAGCTTTTCCCCTGTTTTTTGCCTTCCCAAATGCCATGAAATAAGCCATGTTCCTCTGCGTGTCCTTCTGCCAGGATGTTTCTACCTTGGAGCAAACTGACCATGAACTGAAACCTCTAAAAGCATGAGCAACAACTTTCCTCCTTTAAATTGCGTGTATCAGGCATTTTTCTCAGCAATGGAATGATGACTAATACAGCCATAATGCAGATTAACAAATCTATAGAACACTCTTTTTTTATTAAAAGTTATGATCATTTTTGTTTTTATAATATAAAGCAAAATGTTTTCTAAATGTTAAATACCTACCATAATAACCTTTTGATGTGAGTTACTTAAATAGGTGCGTATGGAAGTATATTTTCTTTTTTCTTGGTATATCTGACATTTTTAAATTTACATTTATTTGGAAGAATACTGTGTGAAATGGAATCAAGACAGGTTAAATTCTGGTTCTACTGCTTCTGGTTTTGTGGAGATTAAGGAAGTCAAAATATTTGTTAACTTTGATTTTGTATTTGTAATGTGGATCTGTTAATCCCTAATATTCTTGGTTTTTATAAGAATGAAACACTTTAAAGAAAAACAGTTAATGTAGGTCCTACATGAGAGACATTCAATAAACAGTAACTACAAATATGTGGTAACAAGTATACAGTGAAATAAACATTTTTTATTTCTTAGAATATTATAAATCATAAAAAGAAAAATATACAAATAAGAGAAAAATATTCCAGATGAATTTTTTAAAAACACACTTTTTATCAATTTATTGCTATATTAACATAGTTTGTTGTTTCAGAAAGAGCTTTATAGATATTTTCAATGTAGAGAAACCTATGTGAAAACCAACATTAGAACCAACAATAGTAAAAAAAAAAGAAGAACTTCCAGCAGTCTTTTTGGATTTTAGGAAGATTTTTTTTATTAATGCTAATTATAACACAATTAAGAATACAGTAGGTTATATAGGGATGTTAGGGATTATGAAGAGACAGGAAATAAAGGCAAGCTAGGAAAGAACAAAGAAAGTAATAATTAAATAACAATGATAAAATAAGTGTACATGGATACAATAAAATAAATGTAAATGCATATTAGGAAAAGTAGATTATTTTGTATTTCACTTGATTTTCTAATGATTTAACTAATCAAATTTTATCAAAATCTTATGTTTTCCAAAAGTATGAAGTATTACTGGGATTTATAAGACTTCATGACAGAAAAATCAAACATTTTCTCACAGTAAAGAAATTATGCACTCTGTAAATAGTTGTAGATCACTACTTTCTTTCAAGAGTCAAATTATCTTTTAGGATTCTTGAGAAATCTGCTTTTGCATATATTTTATTTAACCCAATTTGACTGGAGCATTCATCTTATATATTTTCATTGAATTATTCTTAGAAAAACTTATGTAATGAGCCCTGAAGTTTCCTTTTAGCTTATAAATAGCACATGTGAAGTTTTAAATTAAATTTTAATAATATAATTATCTTTGTACTCTTCACATATCAAAAGGAACCTCCTCTCTCTCTCCCTCTCTCTCTCTCTCTCTCTCTCTCTCTCTCTCTTTCCCTTGCATCTCCTTTTCTTTCCAATTACATACTTTCATGGTGATCTTAATTGCACAATAATTATTTTTCTCACTAGGAGCATTAGAAATTTTGAATCCAATAATAAGTAATTATTGTTACTATTAATTGGGTTTGTGATTTGGACTTAAAAGTTCCTGTTTTATTTAAGTAGAGGCTGAAGAATGGGAAAAAAAGACAGAACATTTTTAATTAAATGCAAAGAAACTAAAGTTATTCCCTATATATCATTAGACTATAGTGTAATAAAATTAGAGATGGATAGCATAAGAAAGCATAAACCCCCACATACAAATGGAAAATGAATGACATTCTCCTGAACAACCAAAGAGTCACAGAGGAAATTAAAGACTGAATTAGACAGTGTTTACAATTAAATGATAATGCCAATACAACATACTGGAATCTATGGGACACAATGAAAGCAATTCTATGAGGGAAACTCAAACCAGTGAATGTCCATACTAGGAAAACAGAGAGTTCAAATAAACAACCTAGCTCCTAGAAAGAGAAGAACCAGACAAACCCAAATCTTGTATAAGAGAGGAAATTATAAAGATAAGAGTGGAAATTAATTCAATAGAGACTAAGAGAATGAAACAAAAAAAAATCAATGAATTGAAGAGATGGTTTTTTGAAAGAAGAAGTAAAAGCAATAAACCCTTAACCAAACCTATCAAAAAAGGAAAGAAAAGGCTAAAATCCATGTAATTAAGAATAATAAAGGTGAAGTTACAACAATCCAACAGAAATCCAGAAGATCATCAATACCTACTTTGACAACCTGTACTTGAATAAAATTGAAAACACAGAAGAAATCCCTATATACATACGAATTAGATTTCTAGATACATATGAATTACCAAAGTTGAATGAAGAAGATATAAAAATTCTAAACACCTCAATTATAATTAATGAAATTGAAAATTTAATTAAAACTTTCCCAACAAAGAAAACCCCAGGTCCTGGTGGCTTCACTGCTGAATTCTACAAGACTTTTAGAGAAGAGCTATTACCACTACTCTTTAAACTCTTCAGTAATTTGAAAGGTAAGAAATACTTCCAAATTCATTCTCAGAAGCAAGTGTTACTTTGAGTCCAAAACCAGGGAAAGACCCAACCAAAAAAGAGAACTACAGGCCAATCTCCCTGCTAAATATAGATGCAAAAATTCTAAAAAGATACTGGCAAACAAAATACAGAGGGTCATCATTAAGATCATACACCCTGAATAAATTGGATTTATCCCAGAGATGCAAGGATGGTTCAATATATGTAAATCAATCAATGTAATACACTATTTTAACAAAGCCAAGGACAAAAACCATATAATAATCTAAATAAAGGCAGAAAAAACATTTGACAGAATCCAACAACCATTCCTATTAAAAATCCTACAGAAAATTGGAACAGAAGGTTTTTATCTCAAACTGATCAAGGCTGTCTATGAAAAACCAACATCCAACATACTAAATGGTCAAAAACTGAAAACCTTCACACTAAAATCAGTAACAAGAGAAGAATACCTACTATCACCACTCCTCTTCAATATAGTGCTGGAGACATTAGCAAAATCAATTAGACAAGAAAAAGAAGTAAAAGCAATAAAGATAGGAAAGGAAGAAATTAAACTGTCATTATTTGCTGATGATATGATACTCTTCATGGAAAACCCAAAAAACTCCACCAAAAGACTTTCAGACTTAATTGACAGATTCAGCAGAGAAGCTGGACACAAGGTCAATATTCAAAAATCAATAGCCTTCTTGTACACAAATGATAGACTCACTGAGAAAGAAATTAGGGAAACAATTCCTTTCACAATAGCATCCAAAAAATTAAATATCTAGGAGGAAAATGAAAAATCTAATGGAGGAAGCAAAGACCTCTACACTGAAAACTACAGCACTCTGAAAAAGATATCAAAGAAGATATAAGAAAATGTAAAGATATCCCTTGTTCTAGGAAGATACAACATAATGAAAATGGACATACTTCCAAAACTGCTATGCAGATTCAATGCAATCATGATTGAAATCCCAACAGTATATTTCACAGAACTAGAAAAAGCAATAAAAAAATTCATTGGGAACCAGAAGAGACCTAGAATAGCAAAAGCCATTCTAGGCAATAGAGATATGGCAAGGGCTACAATAATTCCCAACTTGAAACAACTATACTACAAAGCCACTGTGACAAAAACAGCACAACAAAGAAATAGACCTGGGGATCAGTGGAATAGATAGAAGAGGCAGAAACAAATCCAGGCATACTCAGCCAACTCATCTTTGACAAAGGAATCAACCATCATTGCTGCAGGAAAGATAGCCTCTTTAATAAATGGTGTTGGATAAACTGGACTTCAACCTGCCAAAATTAAAACTAGACACATATCTATCACTATGCAGTAAACTAAAATCAAAGTAAATTGAAGATTTAAATATTAAAACAGAAACAGTAAACATTTGGAAGACAAGTTAGGTAGAACTCTTGAAAACATTTGCGTAGGAAAAGACTATGAACCAAACCTCAGTAGCATGGGAATTAGCACAAAGCATCAGCAACTGGGATCTCATCTTAGTACAAAGCTTCTGTACTGCAAAAGAAACCACCAACAAAGCTAAGAGATAACCTACAGTGTGGGAAACAATTTTTAGCAGCTGTTCCTCAGACAAAGGACTACTATCTAGAATATATGAAGAACTTTAAAAAAATCACACCCCACAAATTTAAAGATCCAATTAAAAAATGGGCGTCTGAAATGAACAGACGTTTCTCAGACAAAGAAGTAAAAGCAGCAAATAAACATATACAAAAATGTAGAACATCACTGGTCACTCAAGAGATGCAGATGAAAACAACACTGAGATTTTTTCTTATCCCAGAAAGAATGGCTGCTATCAAACATCAACCAATAGCAAATGCTCGTGGCATTGTGGGGAGAAAGGAACCCTTCTCCGTTGTTGGTGAGAGGGCAGAGTGGTGCAACCACTGTGGAAATCAATATGGAGTTGCTTCAAAGAACTGGGATTAGAGGTCCCATTTGACCCAGTTATTCTTCTGCTTGGTATCTTCCCAACAGAATTAAAAGAATCATACCACAGCGATATGTGCTCACTGATGTTTATAGCGGCACAGTTTGTCGCAGTTAAAGCTTGTAAACAGCCCAATTGCCCACCAACTGGAGACTGGATAAAGAAGATGTGTTTGTTTTTTGTTTGTTTTTGTTTTTATAAAATTCTGTACTACGTAGCCATAAAGAACAAGAAACTAGAGACATTTATAACTAAATAGATACACATTGAAGGATACTCCTTTTTAAAACTGTTTGTTTGGTATCAGGGATCAAACTTGAGTCTTTGCGCTTGCAAGGAGGAAGAGGCACCAGTGAGCTAAACTCACAAGCTAGAGGGCATACTCTTAAGTGAAATAAATAGGACATGAATGTGTAAATAACAAATAGTTTCTCTGGTGTGAGAAACTGAATGTGTAAATAAGGATCAAAATAAATAACTGATAATGTAAAACAGGAAGAAAAGGCTCATTGTGGGAGGGGAAGTGGGAGGAGTAATGGAAAGGAAAGAAGGGAAATGAACAATATGAGAAAAAGAAAAAATGAAGCAAAGTCTTTGTAAATAAGAAAGGTTTGAGGGGATGAAGGGAGATCAGGGGAATGGGGAAAAAAATAACGACCAAGATGCATTGTCTCAAAATATGTCCCCAGTGATAAATGTAAATGTATTGCATACCTAAAATGTACCAATAAAAGAACTTAAGGACAAAAATAAGGGGAGGGCAGAGGTAAGGGGAAAAAGTGAGAATCAAGACGTCATGTAGAGATACAAGATCCCAACAATGAATGTAACTGCACTGTATCCCTAAAATGCACCAATAAACTCAATTAAAGCTGAAAACAAAACAAACAAACAAACAAACAACAACAAAAAAGAATGGCAAAAGAGAAACTTTCAGCAACACCTTGTACACGAAGGGTACCTTCCTCAGCCATCCGGGGAAGGAACCCCATTGCAGGGTTTAGGACTTACACTGCAGAGCTTTTTGGTTTTGTATTTTTTTGTTGTTGTTGTTTTGTTTTCAGTGATAGAGCCTCAAAGGACTTCTCATAGGTTCTTGTTCCCAAAGATTCTTATGAAACATCTTTTTTACTTTATAAATTTTTTTTCCACAATGAAAATATTTCTTTAAAAATTAGTCACTTTATGCCTCCAAATCTGCCATATTATGAGGTATCCACTGAAAACATCAAGTAACATCACCTATTCATGTTAATCACATAATCCCTCAGGAAAAATATATTTAATTTTAACTGAGAATACATCTGAAACCAGGTTACAAACCCAACTGAAGGGTAGATCAATTTTAGAGTTACTTAAATGCAATTCTTGGAGACTTACCCTATATATACAGATAAATAGTTATAAAAGCAAGTAACATTAAAACAAAGTTTCAATATGTCAAAAGTATGTCCACACTGGCTAGCATCCAAGTATTGAGAGCGCAAAGTTCTAATATAACAAAGAATCTTAAAGTCTTTTCACAAAGAGAGTTAAAGATGTTTGCTTTGTGTTCAGGAATAGAAAGTTTTTCAAAAACATTTCCTTCCAAAAGTAAATACATCACTAGCTTCCTCAAGAATAGTGTTTGAAAAATCTTTAGACAGTTTCTAGCTGAACCTTCGAATTCATGGAGTTTCACATAATGCTTTGAATACTTGGGAGATTATGCACTGCAAAGGTTGTATGAAGTTTAATCTTAATGAGATAGAGTGGCATCTACATTTTTTAAAATTGGAATTGACATAAAAAGTGAGGAGGAGAAGTGTGATTCTGGCAAGAGAATATTTGTTCCAGAAACATGCTTGTAATCCAAAGCAGTTGTATGTCAAAGCAAATATTCATGTAAAAATTATTACAGTACTGGGGTATAATATAAAATAATAAAGAAAACACAAAATGTAAAGAAAATAAATTAACTCACACTTACCTTTGATTTCCTTCACAACTGGTGGGAGGGAGACAAGAGAGGATGATTTTTCACTATCACTAATGGAACCACTGCTATCTATTGGCTCAATGAAAATCTTTTTTTCATGTAACTTTAACAAGGAAGTTATCCAGTGACAATTGCTCTTGCCTCCTTTTGAGGATTTCATGGAAATGTGATATTTCATTGGGATCAGACAGATTCATCACTCGCATTGCCACAGCATTATTTGGGTGATGCTTTTCTACAGAATTTTTCACTGTTTCTCATAGTTTACTCATCTTCCGAATGTCATTTGAAATTAGGAATTCCTGGCCTTTTTTCTCTTCCTCTTCTGTAGATGACATCTCCTTCATAACCTATTGCTGTTGGGAGATGATCACCCACAATCCCAGAGAGAGAGAGACAGAGAGAGAGAGAGAGAGAGAGAGAGAGAAAGAGAGAGAGAGAGAGAGAGGTTGAAACCAATGGCTCATACTACTTCTATTACAAGACATTGTTCATTTATCAAGTTAAAATTTATTAGAAATGTTTGCTTACCTTGTGAAACACTCGTAGAACAACTCACAATCCAAGGCTTTGCTGTACATTCATCATGGGCCTAACAAACCAGGACCAAATGAGTGCCTGAGATCTGTCCAAGGGCAGGAGGTTACAACAGAGTGTGCTACACATTACATCATTAGACAGATTCATCATAATGTTCAGCAAGTGAGAAATGTGAATTTTATATTTTGTAACTTTCTGGCTTCTCTTTCCAAAGTTTTCCATCTGAGGTTGATTGAATCCTCCATGGATGTACAATGCAGAATAAGGGATGTCAAATATAATTTGACATACAATAAATAATGACTTTCATTTTCTAAGAGTACAACCTCAGGTCAATTGCTTTAGTGTGAAAACAGCAGAATTTACTTTTTAATGCAAACATATACATGTGAAAACTCTGATAGCTTATTCATAATTCATTTAGTGACTGAATGTAATACTTGCTAAGATTTCATTCATGGTACTTAAGAAAATATTTCAGAAAGTGTGTACATATCACTGTCAGAAATATCATTCATTGTTCAGCCTTTCAGAATTTAAACTTTGAGAAACTAACCATAAAATTTGTATGGGCAAAATAAATATTTTATGACTAAATTCAAGAATGACCTGTCTTAGGTTGAATGTCTCTTCCCTCATCAATAATAAGTCCATTAAGACATGAAATTATTCCTATTGACAATTTCTTTAAGAGACCAACAATAAGCCTTCTGTAGGGGCCAGTGAGTCCTTTCGGACTTAGTAAGTTTCCCAAGTACTATACAGTCTACCTTTGAAGAGTGTGTTGATTTACTAGTTAGGGTAATGGCTATGTACTAGATGTTTCGTGCTTTAGAGAATGGAAATATCTAAACTATTATGTTTCAACTTTAGTAAGATGAAAATAGTTTGTTGCCTAGTAAAAAATGCTTTTCCCTTTGACATTCGTTGAAATTCACATTAAGAAGTGGAAAGCAGAAACACCGTCATGAGACTGGAATGGCTAAAAAGGGGCTGGTAAAAAGCACAACCAATTTATAGTGTTGGAACAAGTGGCAATTTATGGATAAGACAATTTTTTAGCCCCATTTTCCTAGCGGGAGAACATTTAGAGTATTGAAGTATTATTTACCTGATAATGTTTATTAATGTTGCCTGATCTATTAAAGAGTTGTGATATGCCCTAACATGTGAGGATTTAAGTTCTCCCCTACTCTGCTGGAAGAAGTAATTCCAGGACAGTCAGCTCATTTGGCCTAGAAATGTTTAGGCTGGGCAAGAAGACAGCCTTCACTTTCCTGGAGGACTTGACAACCAGAGTTTTACCCCAGAAGCTTCAGGGAAAGGAGCACATATCCCACATGGGTCATTACATTTTTAAACCACTCCCAGAGAATTTCAAGTGTCCTCCAGGATCCAAACACTAAACTCTAAAGACAAATGTTGAAGCAGTTATGTCCTATTCATCGACAGATATCCATTCTGATATTTGCAGTGACACAGTTCCCTTTAGAAGCATCCATTTGCCCATTAATGTTTTGTCCCTCTGGACTTCATTCACAGAACCAATCTATTTGAATCTCTATAACCAAAGTCCTCGAGGGAATGAAGCTAGTCGATCTTTTATCACCCAATCACCACACATTCTTAAAAAATATCTCTTTTGCCATAAAAATTGGAAAGCATACAGAAAAATAGAAAATATTTACAAAAGACCTATATAGTCACCATATAGATTCAACATTCTTAATTTTTTTCCTTTTATATTAATGTAGCTATGTACTTTAAATATATATTTTCATCACTATTTGAGCTCAAATAATATGATTTACAAATATTATGATATTTCCTTCTAAACTCTTCAAAATAAATGAATGTATTCCCATATGATCACAATAGCATTATGAAACCTACCAAACAAAATTGACAGTAATTCCCTAATATTATCAGACACCCATTCCAAATTTATATTCTCTGAACTATTCATCGTGACTCCCTATATCAAGGTTTAATAAAAAAGCACTCAAGTTGATACTGCTTCATTTTATCACTTAATACTTTAAAAATCAAGTACAGTTTCTATTTGCACATTTTCCCTATTCTATTCATTTTAAAAAGACATTAGAGCATACTTCATATAGAATGTTCTATATTCTACAGTCTGTTTTCATGATTTTGTGCATTTCTCTACCCCCTGAACATTCTACAAAATGAAAATTAAAGCTAAGATTCACAGATAAATATACATATTAAGCAGATTTGGTGAAAGTAAATAATGGAGAAAATTGGCATTTCTTGCTTTTTCATTAGCAGAAAGTCTGAGTTCTGTTACCAATAACCAGGCTAAATTTGTTGCAGTCAGATCCTTCCCATTATGAATGTTTGTTTCCTCCTCTGTGGAGAGATCCTTGGCATTATGTACATAATTGGTTTCCCAACATTTTGCCCAAAGATATTATCATCTATAGAATTTCTTTTCTTGGGTATTTCATTATGATTAGAAAAATTATGTTCTAATTCTACTATTCCTTTTACATTTATTTTTTAGTGTTTTTTGGAGAAAAGCTTTATCAACTCTAGTTAGTTTTTTAACCTTGAAATCACAGTTCTCTTTTTTAAAAGATAGAATAAAAAAGTAATTATCATCTTTTGTCAAAATTCAAAATAGTTAGCATATTATTCATCTTCAGTGACCTCGAATGAATTTGTTTGATTTACTCTTTTTCAAAAATCTCTACTGACTCAATTATATGTATGCAATGGATCTCAAGGAGTATCAGTATTATCATTGTTATGCTGTTATTGATGCTTGAATTAACCCAATTTAGACTGAAGGAGAAACTTCTGTTAACATATTTACACGAGTCCTTGAACACCTCCTGTAAAACTCACACTCCCCGAGCTTCACCTCCATCCCCGTTTCTGCATCTATAATCATCCACTTCCCAAGGAGCACTGGGTCCAACACTGTGGAGTGACAATTTGAAAATAAAATCTGCTGGGAAGAATGCTTATTCCTACAAAGGACACTATTGCTTATGGGATTTTTAATGTAGATGGCTAGAAAAAAGGTTTTTTAGTCATAATTGCATTTAGTATTTTCAATTTAATTACATTATAGGGTGTTTAACTTTGTTGATTTTAAGCCTATATTTCTTTTCTATTTTTTTTGCAACTTTTATTTCTGAAGTAAAAATAATTATTACTATAAAGATAAGAGGGAATTTTAACATCCCCAACTTTCTTCTTTAACCTTAGAATATATGTGTGTGTTCCAAATTCATTCTGAGATAAAAATTTGATAAGCTATTATTGCCGCACACTATAATGAACTACTATAAAGAACGGTAGTATTTTTTAATTATCTCCTTTGCCTACAACAAGATTCTAGAACAAAGATGCTCTGAAATTGCTCTCCAAAAAAGAAAGATAGGTATATGAAAAAATGCTTGAAACCATCATGGACTATCAAGAATACCATCTTCTGGATGAAAAGAATAGAAAGTAATTCTACCTCCAACTTATATGGGTTTTTACCTTTTAATATCTTCTACTTTTTAATGCCCCTTCCTATACATTTATATAGGTATTGCCATTACCTGAAGACTCTAAGCACTAAGCATTATTGGCTTGGATTACTCTAGCACTTTTTAGTTTGTTCTTCATACCGTTGGTGTCTTCCTTTATAACATTGTGAAAACTCATCTTCTTAGTGTTCTTTTGTTTTCCTATAGATCCGGGTATTTTCAGCTTCCTTTACTGTAAAATTTGGTTTGCCTAATCTTCTATGCAAATTCTATAACTTTGTCACTACTTTTAGGCAAATTTTCCCTTTCCAAAGACAAGATTGTTCCATTTTGGGCTGCTCTATCCCTAATGCCTGTTCCCTTTATTGCCTCCTGACCTCTGAGTACAAATTCAAGGTTTTCCTGCAATATTAACATAGTCTTTCTAGTAATATGAGCAATTCTATATTGAAAAACATTTAATTGTGTTTTATACTGTCTCACATATGTGTTGTAAATAGGAAGGTGGCATTTTGAAATCAATCACACCATGAGGCCAAGATACCTACAAAATGTTAGATGTAGGAAATAATCCATTTGATCTGAAGAAAGCAAGACTCAAAAAAGTTACTCTGACAATTCAAAGAGGAAGAAAACTTAAGAAAAGAATAACACTACTGCTGAAAAAGTGAGGAGTTTCATTGAATTTATCCGAATTGACTGTCTGCTTTGATCAAGTCCTTATAATTGTTGGGCTCACATTTCTTTCTACTTGATGGTGTAGGCTTTTTTTTTTTTTTTTTTTTTTTTT
>NW_022900930.1:19791199-19806395 GCF_012274545.1 Fukomys damarensis
GTTTTTTTTTTTTTTTTTTTTTTGTTCAGCCTTCGGGAGTTGTAGAAAATAATTTTATAATACACTTTTGCTCACTACAAGGTTTGCTATGTTTTTCATCAGAGCTTTTAGTGTTTTCTTTAGGTAATAATTTTTACCTTCTCCCTAATACCTAGTATTTACTTAATTGATGATCTTTTCACAGACAAATAACTTTGGAGGAATTTTGATGAAGTATAAAGCCTGTGGTACTCCAAACGAAATTCTGTAATTCCTTCCGTACACTTTGCTAAAGCTTTCCTTCATCTTTCTGACAAGTATAAATTAAATTTGCCTTACTATAATAATAATGGACATAATATTAAGATAAAGTGATGTATACATTTATTTTTATTTAGTTGAGAACCTTACCAATGTATATTGGATAACAAGATTAATATTTTTTAAAAAAAAATCAAAAGTGGAGTTGCTGACATCTATTTTATACCAATATTTAATGAAATTTGTATAGGAGAGGTCATTTTTAATCTTGGGCAATATGTCATAAAATATTACTGTTCTGTTTTCTACCCAATATTTTTACTGCTGTTTCACCTCAAAATCTATACCCTATACAGTAAGTGTAGTCAGATGTAATAAATAATATTAACTAAGGAGAAAACTAAATTACAAACAAAATTTTAAAGAAAATATAGACATACAGAATATAATGGCACATAGTTTAAATTCTGTAAATTTTCAAATGATGCCATTCTGTTTGGGTCTAGGCAATATTTCATTGATTATGGTGGCACTTGTTAAGAATGACTAATTTTTTACAGAGAAGAAAAATGAAAAAGAACCAGTAGGAATCTTGACTGTTTAAAATTCTCAAAACCTGAACAATGACATTGGAGAACTTACTACTAATATTAAACATTACTTTGAAGGTTTACTTTAGGAAGACTGAAATATAGGAAGTGCACATTTATCCCTTAAATTCTTAAGTTTAATTTTCATTTTGGATAAATAATACTGAAGAGCCTAAAGAGCATCTATAATGGCATAATTAAGAGATAACTACACTTTAAAGTATATCGACACAAAAAGAAGTGAATTAAATTTATAAAAAAATTATGATAATGTTTCTCAGCCACTGGAGAACATAAGCAATACGATTTCCAGCCGTAGACATTCTAAATAAAAGCACGAGGGTACATGGCAGCTGTGGCAGTCTGATAAGAAAAGCATTGTGAATCAATAGGAAGTAATTTTCTTGAAACTTACTTAGAGTTGCCAGAGCTATAGAGTGGTGGAAGGGTGTGGGTGGCATAGAAAAATCAGTCCCTGAATTCGGGGGAGAAATCTTAGTGCTCATGTTATAAGCATCATACATTGAAATGGCGATACTGTTATTTTACTTCAATCCCCACACTTTTTAGATATAAATCAGTCCAGTGAAGACATCTCATTGGTGAGAGGAAGTGCTCCTTGGTAGTTGTCAAAAATTCTAAGATAGCTGTGAAGCTGCCAACAGTAATTCGACTAACGATGTTTGTGTTACCAGAATAATATTCATACTGTGCATTTGGGCCTAGAAGGAGACTTCCATGGAGATCGAATAACCTTCCCTCCTAATGTGAATGAATACCTGTTCCATCTCTCCAAAGAAGTCAGTGAGAGTTACTTGAAACAATGTTCTGAGACACGCTGTCCCCGGTTCCTGAAATTTCCCCTGGACATTGAGTCTGGATGTCAATTCACTTACAACGTATACAAGATTCGTCGAAAAAAAAGTAAGAGATATAACCATTGATGAGCAAATCACTGTAGTATCTTTAAACTCTTCCCCTCCTAGGACTTCCAAGTACAACTGCATGTCAAGATAAGTGTGATGAAAGAGAAATATCTTTTTCTTCCTTTCTATAAGGAGAAACTGTGAAATCATAGGGAAAAATGATTAGACAAAATACACCACACAATCTCTTTATAATGCCCCCCCGCCCTGAGAGCTTCTACTGTGAAAATAATATGCTTTCAAATTTGTAAAATGCATCTTTTAAGAATTATTCTTTTAAGGGAGGTTAGTTATAACACTGTGATTATTACTCTCACAGCATCCTCAGAGGGATTAGCTTACTTTCTCACAGAAAAAAAAAAAAAAAGAATGCAGTGTATTACAACTCATAGAAAATCCTGAGCATAAGCTTGAAATAGGCAAGTAGTGTAACAAAAATAAGAATTATCAGGGCTGTGGACTTGACTCGGTCTACTGCCTGCAAGGCCTAGGTTCAATCCCTGGTACAGAAAGAAAGAAAGAAAGAAAGAAAGAAAGAAAGAAAGAAAGAAAGGAGGGAGGGAGGGAGGAAAGGTCTAGCTGTGGGGATCCCAGAGTCAAAAGCACAGCCACCAGGGATAGGGATCACAGTCATATGCCAACTTACAGCTTCTTGTCTGAGAGAAGCCTATGTCTTTGATGTTGCTCCAAACACTGGCTTTGTCCAGAAGTAATCTGTAGGCCTTTAGCATCAGATATAACTAATGAACTATTTGGAATGTCAGTTGGAATAGAAAGAAGAGAGAATAAAGCAAAATTAAAGGTCACAAGAAAACCCATTCATTCAAGAACATATAGGTACTGCAAAATCAAATTAATATTTTACTAATTCTTTTTAAAGAATCTTTTATGTCACCTGACCTTATAAGTCTTTATTATTTTTCTTTCACTATATGCAAGTATAATGTTTGATATGTAACATAAAGTAAAAGTGCATTCAGAAAGCCTAGGTATCTTTTGCCTGAGGATATACTATATTTGCTCTACTCACCTGGAAATTGTCACACATTGCTTTACTGCCAGTTTTATAGATTTATCTGTGTCTGTCTTATTTCCCTTAACAAGGTATAAAATTCTTCAGCAAAGGATCTTGTCTTATTCAACATGACTCCTTCAAAGTGCATAGATCCTTAAGGAGAACCAAAGTTAGGAAGATAAATTAGATTCATAAAAGCACAGCCAGCATAAAACAAAGCTTCATCACAGAGAAATGCTCTTCATCTTCTTTTTAGACACTAATGACTGTTGATATCTGTCACACAAATATGGTGACAGAGAACTGAATGGAAGTGGTAATAATAATGGTTTCCACTTTTTAAGAAAAACATCTTAACATTTTAATATAATTTTCCTGTTCTTTCTCAAAAATGCATATTTCACCGAAAATTAATAGGTGCCTACTTAACCACAATTATGCACATTTACAAATAAAGGTGTTTTTCTTATTTTGTATAATATTCCTCCCATCTCACTGGGAAATGGAAAAGGAATACCTTCATTAGTTCACTGTGATGGCTAATGTTAAATATTGGCTTAACTGAGTTAAGGTATACTGAGACCACTGAGAAAACTTATTTCTGGATGTATTCTTAAGAATGTTTTTGAAAGAGAATGGCATTTAAATAGGTAGATCAAATAAATAAGAAGATTTGCTTTCATCAGCGTGACCTAGTCCATTTAGGGCCTGAATAAAGCAAAAAGATGGAGGAGCTGGGCATAGGAGCGCATGCCTATAATCCCAGGACTCTGGGAGGCCAAAATAAAAGAACTGTGAGCTTAAGGTCAGTCTGGACTATAGCAAGACCCCGTCTAAGAAGCAGTAACAAAAGGTAGGAAGGGTACATTCCCCCTCTCTCCTGGAGCTCTGACATATTCATATCTCCCCTCCTCTCATATGAGTGCTTCTGGCTGTTGGGACTGAAGACTTTGGGGCTTATATCAGTCACCCCTTATGACAAGGTCTTGGCCTGATAATAGAGAATAAGAGAATTGGCTCCTCATTGACTCCTAGGCCTTGGGCCTCAGACTGAATTACACCATAGGATTCTTTGTTCTCCAGTTTTGCAAACAGTGCATTCTGAGACTTCTGACCCTCTATCATCACATGAGCCAATTCTCATAATAAATCCATCTCACATAGCTCTCTATGTCTTCTTCATTTTGTTTCTCTGAAGAAGGCTTACCATACATCCACCAGCAGTGTAGGTCATGGTTGTAGTATTTCAATGTATTTATCCATTAATATCACCTGTTTTAGATAAAAGATCCCTTTGGGGACTTCCACACATTCCTCTGTCCTACGAGCAGACACACAGCACATGTGTTTATATACTCACAGAGCTTTAAAAGCACGTGCACTTAACTCCTCCACAAAACTGTATGTGAATGAAGAGGAAATCGGATGCTCTATTAGCAAAGGCAGAGGAGAGATTTAAGTCAGTGAGCTTCTCTTTGCCTCTCCACTTGTCTTTGTTCCAAAGCGCCTGGTGAAATTGCTGCTGGCTGCATTGTCTCAGTTAAGGATTATGACCTTTCCTTGGTGTTTAGAACTGCAGATGCCTTTGAGGTTCAGGTTCATCCATAGGGTGGCAGCCTGAGGACCCTCCACCCAGTAACAGGTCTTTTACTGTGGTGGTTCTGTGACAGACTTTTTGTCCCTCGGGGTCTGTCTGCTTCTGAATCTTTTCCATGCCACATCAAAGCTTAAAAAGTGGTAATTCAAGCACATTTCCTCCCTAATTGTGTCATACTTCTTCTGAGAACTCAATAGTTCCACAAGGGCTGTGCTACAGCCAATATGTCCCTGGTGCTCCATGTATTTTGTTACCGTAGTGACAGCTGCCTTGCAGTCCTTTCATTACTACTATCCCTCACCATGAGTAACCTTTTCATAAAATCCCACTTGAAAAAAGGAACATGGGATCCTCTGAGTTCACTCTTCCCTTCAAATGCTCTCTCACCCTCCCCCCTCCCTGGGTCTTCATGCCAGAAGAGTGGGTTGAAAGAAAAACAAGTCTGCCCACTCTTTTCTTGTCTTTACTCATTTTCTTCCTCTACACCACTAAGTGAAAAGTGCCAGAGATCCTGCAGTAAGTCTCTAGTCACCACTTGCCCAGTGCAAGACACAGGGTTGAAGAAAAACAAGACAGAGTTAGAGAAAGTGTGAACTAGGATGGCCGATGCTCCTTTGGCAAAAGGCACTGGCCCATCTCTTTCACCGAAATTTATTATTCATAAGTCAGGGTAAAGGTGCACTACATGTGTAGATGTGTGGTACTTGAAATTAGCATGGAAACTAATACAGGCAAAGCTTTAAAGAGAAATCAAAGCATCTTCAAATTAGGAAGAGAATAGACAAAATAGATTGTTGTCATTGGAGCACTGCCCTTCAAGCTATGAAGCCATTAATTGTGGGAATGGAATTTGGGTGTGATTCCTCCCACCTCAGCTCCAATTGTTATCTGGTATGAGCCCCACAGCTTCACAGGCCACTGCTCTGGTCTCGGCTGTGGCCCTGAGTCGGGAGGTCATGTCAACCTGCATGCTACTGCAGTGCTCATGAGATGCTTCTGAGGGTCACAGAGCTTCAGTCAGACTCGCTTCTTAACGTGAGCCCATCGAGGGATTTAACTCTTTGCAGCCTGCATTGCTTACAGCATGTTTTGGGCGTAATCAATATTGTGCGCTCTGGCAGTAAAGGGCATAATATCGTCTTTCCTTTCATCCTTTTCAGTCTAGAAGGAAGTCTCATTTCCTATCTTTATTCTCAGGGCCAAATGGTCCTGCATCCTTTCAGGGACTCTGAAAGAGGAGGAGGTATAGAGAAGCTAGATCACCAGTTAAAAGAAGTTTTGCAAAATTATGTAGCAAAATTAGTAGCTTTACCATTGGTTCTAAAGACAGAAGAGTTAGTGAAACCAGATTTTTATTTTAACCGCAGAACATCAGAAAGAATAGCAAACACTAAAACAGCCATTGCCAGTCTTTCCCTATAGGTTTGTTTGTTTGTTATCAGGGATCAAACTCAGGACCTTGCGCTTGAGAGGCAGGGAGTAGAACCACTGAGCTAAATCCCAGCCCTTTCCCTATAGGTTTGAATTAGAATTCTTGAAACTAGAAATGCTTCATCTGTGGGCTTGTTTAAAGCACCACAAAGTCGGCTTACAAGGGTGTGGTGCATTCAGTCACAAATATTCTTTCTTCAAAGTACAATGATGGAAATGTTATGAAAAAACATTCGACACTACCTGGAATGTCCAAGAACAACAATGAAAAATAATGCTGCAATATTAACTGATAACCACAGGCTAAATGTTAAGAACAGTAAAGAATTTAGTTGAGTCATGCCCAGTTATATTACTGGTTGAGAATCATTCACATAGAAAACTATGAAAACATCATTCCAGTTCATAAAATTATATTACCTATTAACCCAACTAGTGATTTTTTTATAATTTCAAAATCACCCTGATTTAAGATATAGCTATGATTCAGACTAAGGGATCATTCTAATTCTAGAATCATTGTTCATTTCCCCTCAGCTCACACCATCAGTACAATCTTTCCTATTATCTGTCTTTTACTTCTTAATAGAAATGATATATTAATTATATATGTCAATATACATATTGAGTTTTTCATATAAGATAAACCACATACTTCTATTGTTTTGGTAAAACAGAATGCCAAATCATAAGAAATAAAGCTACAAATAGTGATTGTGCATGAGTCACAGGAAAGTCTCAATCACCAGGAGGATTTTACAGCCCTATTTAAGTCTGTGAATATTGACAGATTTGTTTAAGGCAACACAACAATATAGGAAAGAATCTGGATGGAACTACCAATAAACAAAGTATGTCAATCACTGCACCAAGTTATCTTGCAAATGTTCTTTAAAAATAAGGCCCAGAATTATCAGTAAGTGATAATTGAAAGAAAAACATATGCTGAGTGCTGGCTTGGTTTATTTGGGGATGGTAAATTTTGAAAGCCTTGTGCTTCATTAAATTGTGAATCACTTCTCTTTGACAGCAGATTATACCAGGTTAACATATATGCTTTAATGAATTAAAAATGCCAACATATGCATGATCAATTTTTTATTTCTGTCACCATAAATTTAATCACTAATCCATCACTGGTTGCATAATAAAAACATTAAGACCTTTAAAATTTCATTGTTGTAAATCCATGTTTTGACAGAAAACTAAATAGTGTTCTAACACATAGAAAAAGAAATCAATAAAGCCCTAAGAATGTTCTCTAAAAAGTTTAAACTAGATTTGAATCATTGCACAGAATTTTTACATAAAGTTCATGGTAATCTGAATGGTAAACTATTTCATTAATAGCTTACACATTTATGATAAGCTCAGAGAATAAGAAACCCATCAAATCAAGCTGTTCATCTGGAGATATTTGAGCCTTACATGCTTCCTCCACTTAGAGATGCATAACCGGCCTATGTACCATTTGGCAATGAGCCATTTTCACACAGATACTCCATACTGTGATACTTCTGTTCTGTAAATCATTTAACTGTGCTTCAAGGGCCAGTGCACAGTTGCCATGAGGTCAACCTACAAAAAGGGAAAGAAAAAGTTCTAATTTCAATGTACTTATTCCTCCAATATATTTCAGTAACTCCATACCCTGTGTCACACAGTAACATGAAATGCTATTTTTTGTTCAGGAGGCTCCCTGAAATCCTCCCCTATGTGGGAAAAATTGGAAAGCTGTGAGTTGGTTCTTTCCCAAATTATCTGGTCCTTAGATTTACATTTTGCTTTACAAATAAAATTTATAAAAGACTTGGGCTCCATTTAGGCTTGTTAAAGAGTTGCACAGCTCACAATGACCAAAGAAAGGCTGATGCAGAAGTCTGAGCCCTGGGGTTATTTAGCCGGAAGGATCTAGAGAAATACAAAGCTGCTTCTACTGAAGTCAGTCTAGCTATCAGACTACTGGGATTAGGGTACAAAAACAGCGGGTTGCTTTCTAATGTTTTCCTTTCCCTTCTGGGTTATGACAATTAACTGCCCTATTGGAGGCTGACTGCAGCTAACTCTGTGGTCATTGCTAGCAACCTGTCTTGGTATCAAAATAATTCCTTGGGGATTTCAGTTTTCAACCAGTGAAGACTCCAGGACACACAATCTCTGTCTGCCACATTCTTCCTGTTATATTTACAGAATTATTAAAATAGAACAGGTTAGCAACTGGTTTTTGAAAGTTTATGCATAAAAATTGGAGCGGTCTGCAAATTTTATTATTTAAATATTAGATTGACAAAATCTTTTTAGAGCTAGAAGATTGAGTATTGCTGACTTTCTTCTAGTTGTTTTATCCATGACTAAAATACCCACATGGATTAAGGCAACAATTCAATATGAATGTTTGCTTTGTATTTTAAAAAATGAAATGTTAAACAGTTGTCAGGTGTTAGATTGCTGTAACTCATTGCTAAGATTATGAGGATTACATTGAAATGAGATTTGGGTAGTGCCAAATACCAGGTTACCATTATCTGGTTTTAGCATCAATCAAAGAAGTATTTATTAATTAATCAGATAATGTCTTCTAGCTTTATGCTAGTCCACACATGCTACTAATCATAAGCCAAACACAGTAACTACACAAAGAACAGTGCGTATATTTCCATTCATAGATCCTATGTCCAACATAAATTAAAAATTAAGGTATTCTGATTCTTCCACAGGTCACAGACCTTTAGGCAATAAAAAATATATCTATGGCTTGCAGCATGCCTTCAAGTTTTAAAAATTCACTGTGGATCTCCATGTTCCTGGTAATTCCTTCCTATTTCTCGCATATCTTTGGATCCACCTTCAAAAGCTGAAATGTACTTATTATGAATCACAGATTTAAGATGTAATTTCTATCTTCAAAAATTAGATTCAATCTAATCCATTCACCTTACAGACAAGAAAATTCAAGCGTATGGGTTGTTATTCCTTTGTAGAAGGCCTCAAAACTTCAAACCTCCACCTCAATTTATTATATCAAATTCTTTTGTTTTATCTACTTTCTCTTCAAATCATTATTTATAAAGAGGAATATACTTTTTAAAGAGGAATTATGTTTTTCACATAATTCTAGTACTCAGCTTTCCATTTGGAAGCAATGATATAAGTGGCTTTACAAACATTCTCAGTGAGAAGCAAGGGTTCCCACTATACCACAAAGTTTGCAGGTCCACTTAGCAAATGCTTGTTTGGTAATAATGATTGATTGTTTTTGCTTTCCCTCTTTTCTACTAGCACATTTCTTCCCTACATATGCTGACAGTGTTTCTTTGAATAGATGATTTCTTCCTATCCACTTTTCTCTGCAATTTGGTTTCCATTTTCCCCAAATTTGCTGAAACTTCTGATCTTTCTTAGATCAAAGTCAACAGCTTTTCCTCTGGCATCAATGCACTGCACTAGACAGAGCATAATGACCTTCTTCACCCCCTGAGGAAGAATTCACTGCTTCCTTCATGCAACATTTTAAGACTGTAGAAAGCTGATGTAGTGGTGCACTCCCTTATCTTGGCAACTCTCACAGAAGGCCGAGGTAAGAGAAGCTCAAGTTCCAGCCCAGCCCGAGAAATTTAACAATTTACAGTATCAATATTAAGGTTGTGGAGTTGAGTGACATTATGTAGCTTAGTGCCATGACTCTAAATTCAATACCTCATAGTTGAAAAAAAAAATCAATAGGTCCAGTATTTGTGTAGCCGTAAAAATTTTATGATGAAATTTTCTTTCTTTTGGTGGTTGTCTCTTCTCTTATGTAAACTCATCAACATTTATTGTTTATGTCCTCATTTCTCTGTTTACCATTAGAACAAAATGTGTCAAATTTTTGTCAGTGCCTGATATCTGCCATCTCTTTTCTAGGGATCCTTTCCTAGGATATTCCAATTGGGATCTGTCCTTTCTTCCCATGGAAATGACTCATGAGGAGTTCCCAGTGATTTCCATGTTGCCACACTCAATGATGACTTCTCTGCACCGATTTCAACTGCACAACAGCCTAGACTCTTGCGTTATTTCTTCTTTTTAAGGATATATTATTTTCTTGGATTTTCTAACTTGCTTCCCACTGAGAGTTCAGTTTCAGGATCTCTTTAAAAAAAACAAACAGACAAACAAACAAACCAAAAATTAAGCCTAACTATAATTACTATAACCATATCATTTTAGAAATATTTAATCTTCAAATACTAAAATATTTTGTATTTGAAAAATTGATTCAGAAAATAGTTGCGGATGTGTTGGTACATTCTAATACTCTTCAGGATAGTGTAAACTCATTATGAAAACAGAGAAATTTCTAATTCTGATCTTGACCAGTAGTTCTATATTTATCCTTTTGGTATAAATAATTTTAAATCTGAAAAAAAATATATGAAAGAAGGAGTTCTTTTCTAGTGTTGGACCAGTAGGATAGGAGTACTCTCTGAATATATCGAGTTGACCCAATGTTTTTATAAGCTGTCTGTGAGGAGGCATTTTCTGAACCACAGTGGTAGGGTAGTAGGATGGCCTTGCTGAGATGTGGAGTTCACGGGGACAGGAAGGACTCAATAAAAAAGGCAGAAGAATTTTTGATGCCTACATAGATTCTTACCCGAGAATTAGTTAAAATTAGGGTATGAATTGCAGGCAAAGCTCTGTAAGTCCTATCCAAGAGTCTCTGTGAGGGACCAAGAATTAAATGGGAATATGCCAGCACTGGCAACTTTAGAGGTCCAGCCTAGACATATGGGAGAGACCTTACTGAGATCCTCCACCATTCAATGGAGGGTCATGATCCACATAATTTAGGAAAAAGAACTATAACTCAAAATAGAGCCCGTGAAGTATGATCTAGGAGAAAAGAGACTCACCCTAACAAAGAATGAAATTAAACATAACTATACCAAAAATATTTTTAGTAATTAACTGCTGAGAAAGAAAATGTAATACTTTTTAAAAGACCATATTAGCAAGTTTTACTATATCATTCAAAACATTTGATGTACAAAAGCAACAGTAATTAGATAATTTAAAAAGAACAAATGTACATGTTTAGGAAAAAATAGTTAATAGGAAAATTTGCAAATAACCTAGATACTAGAATTTGCAGACAGATTTTTAAACAGCTGTAGTAAATTTGTTTAAGGACTCCAGGGAAAATGAGTCATAGTAAATGGAGAGACTAGGAACTTCAACATAGAAATCAAAAGAAAAGTAAAATGAAAATGTCTAAGATCTTAAAAGTACATCATCTAAATAATCATTATAGGTTGGGGCCTGTTGAAAGAATTATACAATGAAAAATAAAAATGCGATAAATTTCTCAATCTGAAGACATCTCAAGATGTGATATGTATATTCACTAATTCCCCAAGATGAATGAACAGTTTCTTCCAATTTCACTATATTTATTATTCATTTTGGTCTTTACACTCACTTTCAGTTTCTCACACCAGAGAGACCATGATATATTTAACACATGTGTGTTCCATTTATTTAACTTAAAATTATATTCTTAAGGTGCATCTATTTACCTAGAAATGTCTTGAGTTTATCTTTATGGCTGAATAGTACTCCATTACAAGCCATTAATATTTGATTTGTATAGTTGGGTTCTCTAGTATTTGGTACATATATATTTATGATTGTCATCTCTACCTCTTGGATTTTTCCTTTTCCAAGGATGTAGTGGCCTTCTTTGTCTCTCTTAATTGGTGTTGGTTTAAAATCCAATTGATCTACAAAGGGGATAGCTACTCCTGCTCTTTGGGAAGTTCCTGTCACATAGAGTATTGTTTTCCTTGAACTTTCAGGCTATGAGTTTCTTTTTGAATTAAGTGTGTTTCTTGTGTGCAGCGTATCATTGGATCTTGCTTGATCTATTCTGCTATATTTCTTTTGATTGGTGAATTGAGACTATTAATATTGATAGTTATAATTGATATGTACTGGTTTATCTTTGTCATGACTTTTTTCCTCTTGTTGGATTCTCCATCTTTTGCATTTAATTTCTTGTCATGCTTGATGGATTCATTCTGCTGTGGTTTCATTGGGTTGTGACCCTCACTGTCTTTTCTTAGGCTATTGTTTAAAAGTTTTTGGAGTGATGGTTTGGTATTCATGAAGTTACTAAGATGCTCTTTTTCATGAAACCATTTTATTTCTCCATCAATTTGAAAGATAGTTTTCAAGGGTACATCAATCTAGGTTGGAGGTGTTTTTCCTTCAGGGATTGAAATACATCATCCAAGTTGTTCTTGCCCTGAGGGTTTGTGTCAAGAAGTCTTCTGTGATTCTGATGGACTCTCTTTTGTATGTAATTTGTTTCTTTCCTCTAGCTGCTTGAGGAATATTGTTCTGTGGAGTTTCTGGCATCTTGACTACTATATGCCTAGGGATAGATTCTTTTTTTATTATGGCTAGTTGGAGTCCTATATGCCTCCCTTATCTGTATGTCAAATTCTTTCCCCCTGCTTGGAGAGTTTTCTGCCATTACTTCTATGAACAGCTTTTTAAAATGTCCTTTGCACTCTCTCCTGTTCCTTTTATTGACTCCAATCAGTCTTATGTTATTCTTCTTTGCATAATCTAGTAGCTGCTAGATTGATTTTTCATGGTCTCTTACTAGTTTTAAGAACTCTTTCTTTTCCTGACCACTAATTGCAATCCAGTCTTCTATATCTGATATTCTGTCTTCACATTGGTTTATTATGCTGTGTAAACTTTCAACAGAGTTTTTAATCCCCTGGATATCTGTTTGTATCTGTTTTATGGATTTCATTTATTTCCTATGCCAGGATTCCATCATGCTCCTCAGCTCCTCTATTTTTACCTGTGTCTGATATAGAGTTATTAATTATATCTTTAATTATGGACCCAATCTCTGCTGTTATCTGAGACATTATTTCCTATTTTATTTTTTTCCAGACCTTTTGTTGCCAGTTCAGTGAGTCCAGTTGGTTCAGTATCAGATTTTTCCATCTCTTTGACTCTTGGGGTTGCCTTAGGTGATCTGGAAGTCTGGTTTTGCATCTTGTTTATGTGTCTTCTCATTTCAACAGATGCAGCCTGATGTGCCTTTGTTGAGGTGACTCTTTGATCACCCATTGGGTTTCAATTCTTAGCAATCCCCAGAGAGGCCTGATCTCTGTGGCTTACCCAGCAATTCCTGGGTTCAGAACGGTGGCTTTCTGGATCCCTGTGCTGTGCTATTGTCGGAGTGGATTCTGGCTGGTGTCTGTGCATGCTTAGGATAGTATCTGGGCATTCCTCTGGCTGGGGCCTACCCAGGTGCATAGCTGTTGTATCTTTGGCTGGGGTCTGGTACCTGTGCTTAATAGTGAAGATGACTATACTTCCAAAATTGTTATACAGATTTAATGCAGTCCCAATCAAAATACCATTAGCACACTTCACAGAACTATAGAAATTATTATTCAAACTCACTTGGCACCAGAAGAGATCTAGAGTAGCAAAAACAATTCTAAGCAACAAAGGCAAGTCAAGAAGTATCACACGCCCTGATTTGAAACTGTACTACAAAGCTTCTGTGATAAAAACATTATATTAATGGCAGAAAAACAGACCTGAAGATCAGTGGAATGGACTAGAAGATGCATCAAGATCCTCAAACACACTCAATCACCTTATCTTTGACAAAGGGACAAAACATTTTCACTGGAAGAAAAATTGACTCTTTAATAAATGGAAAAATATAATTTTTTAAGAAAAAAATAATCTAACAGGCAGTCATATTCAGTATCAATAGCAAACAAACATATTCATCAAAATGTAAATAAAATGATGAAATTTCATATAAGGACAATTTTTTTTTGAGAGAACTGATTCCCACTAAAATTTCTCTCTAAGAAATACTAAAGAAACTCCAGAATAAAGGGAAATTACATTAGATAAAATTTAGTATTATTAATAAATACCTGAAATGTTAAATATGTGGGTAAATAGAAAAGATTTATGGAAGCTCTGTGTACAGTTTTGGGTGCTTATTTTTGTAGGTTTTTTTTTTTCCTCTCTTTGCCCTTCAAATTTCAATGATTTTTGCACATGTACTTTTGCTCTACACTGTGGTCTGTTTGAGCTCTTTCTCCATGCAGTGAATTGAGAAATTCCTTTAGGGAATAAACCTAAGTATTTCTGTGATTTTTAAAAAATATATTCTACATTGGATATTCTCCATAATGGTCGAAGATATACATATATGGTAAAAATCTTATTGTCAGCAGCAGTGTTAGTAGACTACAAGCTACTCATGCATGACTGAAATAATTTCAAAAAACCAGTCTTTAAGGCAAAAATTTTGACAAAGTTATTCTAATTTTAAGATTTACTATTGTTATAGCATTTTTCACAGAATAACTTGATATAAAGGAAGAAAAATACATAAATGTAATACAAGAGAGCCAGAGTAGACACATAAACATCACTAAATTTCAGAAAAAATAGTGCATCTCAGCAGAAAATGAGCTGATTAGACTTTTACAAATGACACAAAAGCTGTTGGAAACATTCAATTTTGGAGAAAATATCTCTATGCCTGCTTCATATTATATTGCAGAAAACCCATTTCAGGTGAATCAGAGATCTAAATATAAATTATAGAACAATAAAACTTCTAGAAGTCAACATAGGAAAATATCTTAATGATCTTAGCTGAAGTCAAACCTTTCCAAGCAGCATACAAAAAAGTACTAAAGATAAAATATAAAAGTTAAAAGTTAAATTACATTAAAATTACAAACCTTTCAGCAAACACCAGTAAGAGAGTGAAAAGACAAACTACACAGTAAAAACTCAAGGGAATGGAGTTGCCCCAGCTAAGAATATTATATCACTAAGTGCCTTTCATAATATCACCTTTTGATAAGGTTGTATAATAACTGAACTCACATAATTTTTAGTAGGAGATTAAATTGATAAAACCCCTTGGAGAGACTAATTATCAGGGTTTATTGATTGTAACATTAGTAAAACATGTAAAACTTAGTAATTCCATTTCTACCATATTTGTAATTATAATTTATACTTATGTTCACTAAAAGATATGTCAAGGATTTTAATTATAGCCAGGAGTGGTGGTGCACACCTGTAATCCCAGCACTTGGGAAGCTGAGACAGGAGGATCACTGCGAGTTTGAGATCACCCTGGGCTACATAGTGAGTTCCAGGTCAGTTTCAACTATATAGTGAGACCCTACCTCAAAAAATCAAAACAACAACAACAAAAAAAGAATGTTCATTGTAGCTGTTATAGTACCTAACCATGAAAACAACCCAAAAGTATACCAACAGTGTGTGTGTGTGTGTGTGTGTGTGCATATATATATATATATATATGTATATATATATATATACA
>NW_022900930.1:19807327-19842522 GCF_012274545.1 Fukomys damarensis
ATTAAAAAAAAAAAAACTTACAAATGCCTACTGTGGTTTGTGTCTAGATATCTCCTCAAAGCTGCATGTGGTTATAGGTGGGGCTTTTCAGAGGTGGCTGAATCCAGAGTGTGTGATACTGGTATTAAATATGTGTGATTACTAAGTTAGTCAATTGATTGGTTTGTCATAGTTCTGCACAGGATTAAAGGTGCCCTACCCTGGGTGTGAGGGCTACCTACACTGAGGGCAGGTAGCCTGAGAAAGAAAGAGGTCCAGTCAGTGCCACTCAACTGTCACTTGCTTCCTGCCACCTTCTTCCTGCCTGCTCTGCCACCTCCTCTTTCATGCTACCCTCACTCAGAGCCAAGCTATGAACTGCATTCTCTACAAACTGTGATCTACAGTTGACTTTTTCTCCTTTAACTTTGGGTGTCAAGCATTTTTGTCTCAGCAATGACAAGAGTAACTAAAACAATGGCCATACAAAGGAACACATCACAAATAAAATGGACAAAATATTTGTAGGCACTATACTGTGGATGAGCCCCACAAACACTGAGAAGTTTGTATCTGTAAATAAATGGTAAGTAATACTTATTTATACTAAATGTATGTGAAGTGCAAAAGAGGTATATGTAGTCCTTAATATTAGTCATTGGGGCAGTAGTTAGAGGGAGAATTAAACACTGGAAAAGAACATGGGAGAAATTTCTAAAGTTCCACAGTTCTTGACCTGAATGAAAGTTTCACAGGAGTGTTTAGCATGAAATTCTTCAAGCTTTTGCTTATGTTTTTTTTTTAATTGTTATTCACACATATTATACTTTGGTACAAGAAGAAGCTTATTAAACATATAGTTTGGTAATGAACACGGCATTGGCACAACAGTGAGTGCAAAGAGAGAGCAAAAAGAACCAGGTTCCAAAAAGATTTAGACACATTTTAAACTCATTGAAATATTCAAACCCATTCCTATTCTGAAAATCATACACATACGATGATTAATAGCCTTGCTCCTCTTGTTGGTGGTGTGTTGAAACACTACACATATGCACACAATCACACACAGATATAAAGGGCTTTGAGGTTCTTTCAAAGAATCCTTAGATTTCCAGAGAAAATCTCTAGAAATAAGTTATATAACTTTTGTCCAATCCAGTATTGCAATGCTATTTGAGCTTAAAGACAAAGGCTTCTAATAAAAAAGGAATATCTTACTCATTTTTGGTGAGAATGAACCATACAATGAAAGTATAACTCACTTAGTGGGGGAGTGTATTTATAACCAGAAACATGAGTGCTTAAAAGAAAATTTACATAGAGGTCAAGGGCCATGAAATGAAAATGTCTTATCAAAATACACACTGTATTTTAAAAAATTCCTTTAAAATGCTTTATAATTAATCTCTAAGAAATTTTTATTTAGCCACTTGACCCAATGCTTTTTAAATTTGTCAATTTTGATTTTTAGTCATTCACATTACTGTTGCACAGAACTTCCTTGTATCATTGGAGTACATAATTTACTTATGTTTGTCTTTATTAATAAGAATCTACGGCTACTTTTATTTTGTTAATTATTACATGTTGCCCTAATGAACAACTAATGCATCCCACTTTAGATATATGTATTAAGTGAGATATAAGCCAATTATCTCTCCAAAGTTTCACGTTGTAAATATTTTCTTTGTTGCAGTCACTATAGAGCAGTGGTGTCAAACCCATGGCACAAGCACTGCAGCGGCATGCAGAGCCCACAGTGTTGGAAAAGGAGCCAAGTTGTCCTGGCATCACCCCGGCAGCCAAGCATCGGCTCACAGTGCCCACTGGGGCCATGTGCATACTCAGAAAGGAAAAACAGTGCCAGACAATGACATTACAAGCCATGGCTTGTTCAAGCTTTTGCAAGGCTGGTCACTGAGATGCCATATATATATGCTTGGACTGCCTGTGAGTTTTAATAAGATTTTAGCTTTGGTTCTTATGAAAAATTGAAATTATTAACCAAGCCTTACCAAAGAGATATTCTAATTAAGGGTTGAGAATCTTTTAATGTTGTGCTATCCTCCTGGCGTATTTGAATCTTCAGCATCATATTTAGTTGTTTGTGAAGAATTTATGAAGTCCAGAGCAAATATATAATATTTGCTTGGACTGGCTATGATTTTAACAGAAACCTCCACACGGAAGGAAATGCACTCAGATATCTTTCAGGGAAGGCCAAAAGCTGGTTGTCAGTGGGACATTGCCCCTTTGCTCTGGTGGTCGGTAAATTCAAGAGGAACTCCACCTGAGAATCACTATTATAAACTGTTGACTCAAGGAATATCTAGTTCTTTAGTGTTAAGTACTAGTGTTAGCTATCGTTGATACAGGGATGGACTTGTTTTGAGTGCTTTCATTTTTAAAAATTTTGTGGCTTTGTAGACTTCAAGTCTTGATCACCAAGAAACGACTACAGCAAAAAAAGAAAAAGTGAAAACAGATAATGGAAGATCATCCCATGAGGCCTGGACAGTGTCACTTAGAGTGATTCAATGCAATGGAAAGCGTTATCTAGTCTGTGCAGTGAAAGTGTTGTGTGTCACACATCAAGTGTCAGATGGCATTTTGATAGCAACCTCCAAAATGTTGTCGAACTTAGTAAAACTGAAAGGAAAGAGTTTCTTGAAAGGAAATTAAGGAAATATCATTCCCAGTATCTTAGTTTTTGCAACTATCTTTCTAAAATATATCACTAAACAGCTGCCAGATTTCAAATTTCACTGTGTGTAGCAAAACATGGTAAGCCCCTCTTTGATGGAGATTTTGTTAAATTAGCCATGCTGTCTGGGAGTAATTCCCTTTTTCATGATTTTGAGACAAGGATAAAATTATCCAATGCATCTCTGAGATGCCACTTAGCATAAATACTATTAAAGATCAAGTCCTGTGCATGGCAAGTGATGTTAGCCGCTCACCACTGACTAAACAAAAGGTGGCCTCCTACTTCATGCACTTGGATGAAAGCACAGATATACAGAAGGCTAACAGTAGTTTTGTGTTATGGTGTTGGGGCCATCACGAGAGAAGACTGGGTGACACTTTGTTTGGACCATCTTAAACTTGTGAGCTGTTATTTTCAGCTTTTAATTATATCAAATCTGATACAAGAAACAAACTAAAAGATGACCTGAGTTCTGCATATGTTGCTCTTAAAGTAACAAAATATGACCCAAAGTTTGACAAATTATCAGTATGCACAGAACAGCAAAGATCATGAATACAAAGACCATGTACAAAAGCTCCCCAAATACAAACTTTACCTTTCAGTAAAAGTTGTTTGTATAATTAAAGCTATGTTATTGTGTTTTTTGCTTAAGACAAAAGATGTTAATGTATGAATTTTTTTTTAATTAAAACCTCAGTATTCGGGTTAATTGCAGTGTTGGCATTTTGTCATAAATAAGTGAGTTTTGGGTTGCTGTTAGGGCATTTGGTTTCTAAAAAGTTTGCCAACACTGCTGTAGGGTCTGTATAAGCAATCGCTCAGTCTATCATCACAGAAAAATACAGCTGGGGAAGTGGACATGACTGTCTTTTTAATA
Source organism: Fukomys damarensis (assembly GCF_012274545.1). Classification (NCBI taxonomy): domain Eukaryota; kingdom Metazoa; phylum Chordata; class Mammalia; order Rodentia; family Bathyergidae; genus Fukomys; species Fukomys damarensis. The sequence continues at coordinate 19,810,897 of NW_022900930.1, forward strand.
TGTGTTGTTGTATTTGTATTCTACTGTGACCAAATTGAACTTGACTCAGCTCTCATCATACATGAGAATTAATTTGAGATGAATCTTAGAACTAAGTGTGCAAGATAATTCAATAAATATTGCAGAAGGAATAGAATAATATCTTCAGAAACAAGACTATACAGGATGCAAATTTTCTGTGAAAGAAAAGATTAGTTAATTAAGAAACAGTAAAACTAAGAACTGTTAAACATTTTACAAAAGAACATATTCCAATGCTCAATAAGCATATCCAAAGGTACCTGATACCATCATTCATTAGGGAAAAGGAAATTAAAATCATAATGAAATGGCACTATTCACCCACCATATGGCTAAAGGTAGGAAGACTAGTATTGACAAGGATTTGGAGTAAAAAATATGTTTCTGGTGGAAAAATAAGTCGGTACAACTATGTCAGAAATGGACTAACTTAAAAACAATTAATATATGCTTACTTTATCATTTACTAATTCTACTCCTGAGCATAAATCCAAAGTAAGTTCAGTGTTCATTAACAATGGAGTGTATATATAAAAGGTAATTTATTTTTAAATTTTTAAAGGTTATTTATTTTTATAAATACTGCTGCATACATACATATTTTCATCACTCAAAACTAACTCATAGCATGTGAGGTTGGCTTTTTTGTCAAAACTAAGTTACTTGTTTAAATTCACATAGTAGTTAAAGAACAATATCAAAAATAGATCCTAATTTTTTTAGCAACAGCCAAGTAGGCAAATTGCCAGTGGTCGTAAAACATAATAGAATAAGTGAAGGATAGAAGAAATAACATAAGCTGTAGTTAATAAGTCTAAATTATAGTACAAATATTTCATCTCTAAACAGATTATCAGCACACGGAATACCTATATTCCCTAGCTTCCTGCCTCTTGACATTGGTGATCAAGTCTGTTTCTAAAATTCTTACATGTAGCTGACTCCTGAAGTACCCATGTGAAAGCTCTAAAAGAATCACCGACAAAGGTTAATACTAATTGCCTCAGTCAGTATTTCCTAGCCGAACAGATACAACATTACAACAAAAGATATACAAATGTATCAGAATGTCTAAGATTGTCTTACAAGGGCCACCCACAAAGTCAGACGAGGAAGAGGGCAGGTCTGTCTTTACATTGGACACAGAAGTGTTTAGTCGGACGTCTGAAGATCACTGCAGTGTCTCTTGCTTCCCAGTAACAGGAGGAGGCCAACAGGTCCGTGAATGGAAGGCTGAAGGATCCCTGCGGGAGGGAGGGGTCTGTCGCACCCCAGAATGAGAATTGCTGAGCTGATTTAGTTACGCTTCTCTTAACCAAACTTCTCAAGGTGACACAATCAACTATCACACTAATATTAGTGATGTTTATTACCATATGCCAGACCCTGTTACAGGTGCTCTTACCTATTAGTTTTCACCATAATCTATATGTTATTATTTTTGTTTTACATAAGACAAAATTAAAACCAAGAGTTAATGAAATTCCTCAATATAATAAAGCTGTATGTGGTGGAGATATTCTTCAAAAGCAGAGTTTTCAAATTCCCCAGCCTACTGTTTGAGTAAAACACCAGGGCCAGGGATTTAGCTCAGTTATTCTACTGCTTGCTTCGCAACCACAAGGTCCTGAGTTCAATCCCCAGTACCAAAAAGCAAAACAAAACAAAAATCCTATGTAATGTCTGTACTTCCAAAGAGAATGTCACATGTGTTCATTACATACATTTTTGTGAGAGATATGTACATCAAAATTCTAAATGTAAATGAGTCCTAAGACAAAAGATATTTTAATGTGGTTTCAGTGCCAAAAATCATTTGTTTTAAATCCCTTTATTATTTTCATGTCTTTATGAGTGAAAAAAATTTTAGCATACAGATGCTAATATTATTACAGAACTGATGAACATGATTGCCCAGAAAGTGCTAGGAGAGTATAAATAAGTTATTATATGTCAAGTATAGGCTTCCATAGTTAGGATAAATCTACCACTTTCTAAAGCTTGCTTTTCTATTAGCGCTAAACTGCCTCCTATTCTCAAGTCACCAAGTGACTGAAATGAGATAGGTCTGTGTATACAGTGACAGTGAGTGTGCATGCACAGGCATGGGAGCATGTTTTGTGTTCTGCAGGTAAGGCTGACAATGCCCTCTTTCCCCAAACACCAACAGCCAAGACATTTCTGGGGTAGAGGAATTAGAATTTCAGAAATACCAAACTTAAAGCAATGTGTATTCTGGCTAGCGTCCAACTCAGTGGGTGGCCTCATTTCTCAAATGTGAATTTTTAGTTTTATGTGTTTACTTGTTTATTTTGTAACGCCACAGGGACTTTTCAGGATTTAAAATCTTTATTCTTCTTAAATATGTTAAGAATATTTAGATGTTCTTTTTCATGAACAGCTTCAAATTGGGTTCGGAAACCCAAGGCAGGTGTATTCTGTATGTCCTAACCCTTAAAGTTAATGACTTCTAATTAGCCCAGCAAGAAGCTAATGACTTGTAATCACTTGCCAATTGATTCTGGGTATTTTCTTTGAAAAATTAGACTAGGTGATCTGGGAAGGCTCTTGCTCTCATGGAGAGAAGGCAGAGGAGGATGACAGATGAGAAGTCACTCAGGAGGTGAGTTCTGGAAGATATTCATACCAAAGGAGGTCACATTTGTGATCTTTGACAATTATTTTCAGGCATATAAATAGCATCATAAACAAAGGTAAATGTATTGGTGATTATATAACTGAAAGACCATGAAAATTACTTCTTAATGTCAGTTCAGTGCTCTCAACATTTTTCATTTGCAACAATTCAGCTACTAAAAGGGGAACAATCTCACAAAATTATATATCAGATTATTGATCTAATGGGATAATTCATTTACAAACAAATTTACTTTACTTGACTATGATTGTTCCATTAGAACAGAGATGCATGATTATAAATCAATCATTAAGAATTAGCACTTGTGCCATTACCAAGCATAGAGAAAAGAATATTCTACAGCTCCTTTCTCCAAGAGTTTGCTCTCTGAGGCTGAGTAACTGCTCCAGGTTAACAAATCATCACCTTAGAGAAAAGAGCTCTATGACGAAGAGATATCCTGTATGAATATTAAATTTGAGAATGCTCATAGAGTCCTATCAGGTCCTTCATATGAAAAACACTCTCACCAGGCGTGGTGGCGCATGCCTGTAATCCCAGCACTCGGGAGGCTGAGGCAGGAGGATTGCTGTGAGTTCGAGGCCAGCCTGGGCTACATAGTGAGTTCCAGGTCAGTCTCAACTACATAGTGAGACCCTGTCTCAAAAAACCAAAAAAAAAACCAACCAAGTCTCTCTCTCTCTCTCTCTGTGTGTGTGTGTGTGTTTGTGTGTCTCTCATTTTTTTTTCAGTTTCTAGCCACACTGGCATTCCAGAAACTGGCAAGGCACCCTCACTGTAAGTCAGATTTAAAAGAGCAATCAATAGTAGAGAGCTGCCTCATTTGAAAGGCAAGCAATATTTAAGGTAATGTTCGCCAGCAGTCCATTCAACCTTAGCTACAGAATAAAACATCTTGTTTAAGGTGTAATACCATTTACAAACATTATGCATTAATGACAATGTTTCCTGTTAGGTACTATTGGTTGTAATAGAGTGATAAACAATTGGAGAATGGTCATTATTTGGTTACTATATTTTGAGATAGAAAATATATAGGACAGCTTGGAGTTATGAAATTATTTACATACCTATGCTATGTGCTATAGCAAAGAAAAGTTTCAAAATAAAACCCAAAACTCTCAAGGCTTGGAATACTATCCTTTCCCCCTCCTTATAAAATATTTAAAGAGCAATTCACCCCTATAATTTTTTCCAACAGAAGAACAATTAGATCAGAGTTATCAGTAACACTGGATAGTCAGTAAATTAAAGTTCTCTTTGCTTTAAACATCATAAGAACTTATTTCTCCTCATTCTTGCAGCAGAATTGCCCATGCACCCTACCATTTTTGTCTGGCAATCTTTTTCGTAAGTGCCTGCCATAATATGCTATTTAATTGCAATGACAAGAAAAATGGCTAAATTAGAAGAGTGAGGAAAGAAAAAGACCACTGTCTGTGTAGGTACTATGTACGCTGACTGGTCATTTTGCCCAGAATGGAGCACTGAACCATACTGAGACTCCATGTCTTGCTCTTGATTCTATCTTCAGACCAACCACTGACATTCTGTGCAACTTCAAGCAAGTTTTTTGTTTCCCTGATCTCTTTTCAATGGAAAAGCTGGTTTAATGTGTGTGTGTGTGTGTGTGTGTGTGTGTGCACGTATGCTGCAGTGTGTATGTGCAAGCACATGGTTAAGACTAATCACAAACATGATATCTTAACCTCAAGTTTTGAGGAAAGTATCATCCTAATTTTATATTTTTTTTTGTAGGCATTAGTTGATTTTTGTAATTCTGATTAAAAATATGTATTTAGTGGGGCCAGGGATTTGGTTCAGTGGTTCTGCCTTGAAAGCACAAGGGCCCGAGTTCGATCCCCACCACCCCCCCAAAAAATGTATTTACAAACACATGTGCATATGTATGTGAACACGTATGTACATAAATATATACAATGTATATGTAATTATGTTATAATAAACCTTATGTGGCTTATGAAGTTTTGTTTTGGTGTTACAGTTAATATCTAGATGTTCCCCACAGCCTCATGTGATAATAGGCAGGGCTTTTGTGAAGGAATGAAAGGGGCTTATGGTAAATGTGCTATTAGGAAGTACTATTGGGACGGGGCGGAGCCTGAATGGAAGACGTGAGTGGCTGGGGGCGTGGCCTAGAAGGGCGTATCCCTTCATAGGCTCCTCTCTCTTCTCTGCTTCCTGTGCATTATTCATTGATTTCTCCTCTTCTTCTTCTTCTTCTTCTTCTTCTTCTTCTTCTTCTTCTTCTTCTTCTTCTTCCTCTTCCTCTTCTTCTTCTTCTTTCTTCTTCCTCTTCCTCTTCCTCTTTTTCTTCTTCTTTTCTTCTTCATACTGGGGATCAAATTCTGGACCTTACACTTGTGAGGCAGACACTGGCACCACTGAGCTAAAACCCCAGCCCTCATTGATTTCTTCTTTAAAAACAGAAACTAATATATGACAAAAGTTTTGGGGTTTGGGGGGGTTGTTTATTTTTTTCATTTTATATCAGAGCCTGGTATTTCTTTTGCTTTTTTCTTTCAACCACAAAAGCCACTTTTCCCTCTACTGTTTGCCATATGATAACTCAGCCCTATTAATACCAAGAGAGAAAAGACCAGCTATGAATATACAAAGAAATTCAATTTTAACTCCTCTCACACCTGAAAAACACAGTAAATGATCCCAATGAATAAAGAGAGATAGGTCATCAATTATTTTTTTCCTCTAAGCTACACAATCTTCCTTACAAGATTTATAAGAATAGACACAAGAATATGCCATATTAGGGGAAAATGTTCCTATAAAACCCTCTTAGCAAAGTAAATGACATGAACAGTAACTTTGCCAGGCTGTTTCCTGTCTTCAAGGTAATTTTCTATAAACTTTTAATAGTTTCCCATTTCTCTTTAACGGTTCATTGAGAATAGCCCTTCTTAACTATCCCACCTGATGAAATGCACCCATCTCCATTTTCCAAATTGCTTCCTTTAGCTTTTACAGCACGTTGGTCTTTATTTATTATTCTCTTGTTAATTGGGTCTCACATTAGTCTGGGTACCTCCCTGATTCACCATGGTATTTTCAGTGCCTAGAATAATGCTTGGCATACAGTAGGCCCTCATGAATATCTGATCAATGAATAAATGAATAAATGTTATCCTCATTTTTCCATTGTAAAGAAAAGGATTGCATAGAAGTAAACAGGTTTGCAATTACAAACTAAACCCAAGAATAATTTCACATGGAAGTATTTACAGTTTTCTGGAAAATGCTTGAACACTTGAGTTTTCAGCTTCAGTATATTAATCTTCTTGAGATTTTATTTGTAAAGTCATTTTAGGTAAGTGTGGAAAATACATAAATAAAAATAGCAAATGGAAAATATTCAATGAAGTGAAATCAACAAATTCAGGCCTTTTAAAGGAACAAATGGCTCAAAATTGAATACCTAAATGACAGAATTATCTACTTTTTAATGAGTTCGTTGAGATACTCTATCAATGTTGTAATATCATGAGTAGCTCTTACATATTAATCAAAATAGATTATGGAAATAAATTTCATAATCTCATTCTAATGTAGGTTTACCATGGAGAACTGATCAAACAACACAGTGCAAAATAAAAAGGAATGCTTATTGCAATACATATTCTACTGATGTTAAACATTGATGTGTTATTTGATTTTGAATTCTCATTACAAAAAACTTCATAAAAGGCATTTTATTCATATAATTAAAATATTGAATTTATTACTAAAGTTTCTACTCTAAAAATGTGATAAATTACTATATAATTAAAAACATAATATACTCAAAGTAAATGGCTAAAAAGATTTTGATCAAATCAGGTTGCAATAATAATTAGGCAAAAATTTTAATTTTCCCCCTTTTTTTAGGATGTCTAATGTGTAATAAAGCAGAGTGTTAGGTATTTGCTATAAACTACAAAAATTCAGCGGTAATCTGATATTAGCATTCTCATATTTAGAATAGAAAATATTTCTTTGGATTTATTTTATACTATATTAAGGGAAAAAATATGATAGAAATAGAACAGAAATAATAGAAAAAGAATAATTTTAAGATACATATTTTCCTTGGTTTTGATATATGAAAAAATTTTATATTGAAGTCCAGTGATGAAAATATATGTGATTCATTAAAATATTAATCATAAAAATGAAATTATGATGAAGAAATTTTAGTATCAAATTTTTTTCTGTAGAAATTAAATGTAGATTTTCTAAATTTGAATCACTTTTTTCTCTAGCAGTAAACCTTACTCTCTTCTAGGATGTAATATCCTTCAGCACACTTTCAAAATATTGATTCTGGGAGTCTGATACACCTATGCTGGACTTAGGTTTCCACTGAAGGTTTATGGTCAAAAGCATGCCCCAGCATACCTGGGTTTGAGAAAATGTTACATCTGTCCGGGAGACAAATGTCAGTTTGTTAAAAATCAGAGATACGAATTATGAATTCATTGTAAGAACGCTAAAGAATTATAATTGTAAGAATTATAAACTCAATTGTGAGAGAAAAAAATATGAAAACAGTGCAGATGTAGTACTAGCCAACTGCAAGCTCTTGATGAATGCTGAGTGATCACAAAACAATTTAAAATATGTTTAAGTCCAAAGTTGTCATAACTTCTGAGCCTCTTTCCCACTGAAGCAAAGAAATTGTTAGTCATTTACTAGAAATGCTTGCAAAGCACTGATACCCTGGAAGATAGTAAGTACTGGCGACTGACTGACTAACATCTGAGTCAGGTAACTATCTGTTCCGGCCCGAAGATCCTCTAAGTTACACATTCCTACTTACAGGACTAAGACTGAAGTGTGAACATGTACATGTTGTAGTCACTTTTCGGAGCTTGTGTATTATTTACACAATTTATATACATTTTGAAAACTATATATGTAATATGCAGAGAAGGTCATGGCCAAAATAACACAAATTGTGCAAGGAAATTTTATTTAATCATTTTTATTTATGAAAAACTCATTATAGTTTTCTTTTTAAGTATCTATTTTTCCCCCAGTACCAGAAATCAAACTCAGGACCTTGCACTTATGAGGCAGGCACAGTGCCACTGAGCAAAACCCCTGGTCCTACTGTTCTCTTTTTAAGTGATTTTGAACTTCAATTACTTATATTCTCTAAATTGTTCTGTGTTTCTTACTCATAATCATTGCTGAACATAAATGAACTTTTCCCTTAATGGAATCACTCCTTCATCCACGATCATTGGAATATGATACGCTTTTTAAAAGTCAAGTCCGGAAATGGTACTGCAATATCAAATTCTCATGCTGCTTTGATGGTAACCCTGAAAAATATTGCCAAAATTATTACATTCAGATATTAAAGACCAGTATTAATATGTATAGAAATTAGGCCAGAAGACACATGAAATCTCATTGCATTAAGAAAGCTCAAACAATTAGATCAAATAAAACAAGAATAAAAAAATCTCAGATTCGTTTTACACTTGCCATCTGTCATGATATAGCCAAGCCCAATCTTTCTTCTCTTTTCTGTGTTTCTTTATCGCTTTAATAATTCTTGATGATATAAAGATGAATGAAAAACATTTGATAATAGGGTACGGTTTCAAGATCTTTTGGAGAAGGGAGAAATAGAAATAGTAATAAAAAACTTATAATAGTCAAAAGTGGGAAACAGCCAGTTGTCCATCCACTGACAAAATGTTATTTTCATACAATAAGTCCATAGCTTATTGCTGAATGACAAGACAGGGAATAAAGTTTTGATACACGTTACACCACGGTTAAAACTCAAAAAACCTCTAAGTGAAAGAAGCCATTCACGGAAGACCTCGGATTAACATTTTTCAATTTCCATAAAATTCCCAGAATAGTAAATCTACAGAGAAAGAACATGGATTCATAGGTGCTTAGAACGGAGGATGCTGTTGAGAAGGAGAGAGGTTGCAGAACTACTAGTAGTGGGTACAGTGGTTTTAGAGTGTTACAAACTCTAAAATTAGATGTCATGGCTGTGTAAGTTGGTGAATATCCTAAAATGAGTAAACTTTATGTGATATAAGTTATAAGTTATATATCAATAAAGCTATTCCAATATAAGGTAATGTGTTATAATACAAAAATTAACAAACTAAAGTGCTTCTTAAATGGGGAAAATAGAGCACATAATTTCTTGTATGGTAGGATGAAGGAGGAAATAGACTGTTGGAGGATCCCTGGAAAAAGAAACTTTTATGCTGGATCTTAAATAATTAAAAGTTCTCTAAGTTGAGAACATAAATCATGTTAGACAGAGGAGCAAAAGTTTGAACAGGAAAACCATAGCTTATTGGCTGAATGACCAAGTAGTAAAAAGACAGCATAGATAGGAGGAGGGGGTGCTCGTTTGGTAGAGAATACCAGGGGAATAAGACTGAAAAGATAGGTAGAAAACAGGATCTATTAAAATCCTTTAGGCCATCTAAGGAACTGCACATTTCCTGTGTATGACAGAAAGCTGTTACAAATTTTAAAAAGAAAAATAGCAAAATATTTTTTGTTTTAGAAATAAAAATCAGTTCCTTCAGATAAGATTTATATATATGATCAAGAGTGTCTCAGAGACTTAAGAATTAATGGGCCACTTAATAGCTTGATTCTAGCAATTTCTTTGGCTGATAATCAGAACTCTTCCAATTTCTAGGAAATACTACTTTTAACATCTTGGTTCCAGAGGGAGCTGATGTATACGTGGAAACAGATCTTCTTAGCTATGGGGACATTCTTGAACCAAGTGAGGTCAATTATAGATACCCCGAAATTGTTCAGAGCTTCTGTCCCTTTGTCAGCATTTACATTTTTCTCTAATCAGAGCTAAAAATGTAAGTTTCTTTCTGTTTGGTGACAAAATAATAAAGGTGAATTAACCCAAAGCTACCGATACCTTTGATACCAGCCTTACAGAAAATGTTTAAGAAAATTAAGCAGAGAAATAAAAACCTGTCTGAAAAAGATGCAAAGGTCATCCTGATGTATTAAAATTGTGGTTCTAGTAATCTTTAACATCACACTTTGTCCCTTCTTCTAACTTAGTACGATGAGTCTTAATTTCTTTTTTGGCTTAAGATGCTTAAATTGAGATTTCTGTCACTTATGGACAAATTTTCTAACATAATTAAGGCAAGCTAGTCTAGCCGGGCACTAGTAGATACTTGCTGGTGCATTTGGTACAAAACAAATTGATCAGTCATCTGATATCCATGATCTTTTAGTTTAGCTGGAACCAGGGTACTCAATCCGTAGTGCGTGTGTGCTACAGAAGGGGAAGATTAGAAAAATGTTCTATTAACTTTGCTCTCAGTTCCCGGCCACTAAATGATATGATGTCTTAAGTGGACACATTTAGTTTTAGTAAGCCATTTGCAACTAATAATGTAGGACCTAGACACCAAATGTCTATTCTATGTGCCCATCACTCTCCTGTGATACTCTTGGCAGCCATATGGCTGATAATGGAAGTATTTAACTGAAGTTGCATATACACTGGACTTCTTCTTCCTGAGCAACCCTCTAGGAAATTACTAGCAAGCAAGTACAGTTCAAGTGAAAGATAAGATCTGCTTGCCAGCCCTGGTTTGGAGTAATAATAATTACTTTAACTAAAATAATTCTGACCCCTTTTCTATCTTTGCTATAAAATTCTAGCGCCACCTGTTCAAGACTTAAGGCCAGCTCTCAGGAAACCTTGTCCATGTATGCCATAATGGCAGTTTAAGCGAGAAGTCGCTTTTCTCAGTGTATGTGCATTTTAATCCTCTACTACAAACATTGGATGAAAGGATTTCCTTTTGGTGATAAAGAATTCCAAGCATCTGAAAGCAAATGGGAAAGTTATTTCAGGGAGACTTTTTCCCAGAGTCCTTGAAAACCCGCCATGTGTTCAGGGGTAATCCACCTTTTTCAGAAGTGAAGCTGGCTGTATTCTACTTACCAGACCCATTCCAGACAAAGAGAATTTGAAAAGCTGATCTGGTTCATTAAACTGTAATACATGAAGGCAAAGACTACAGACAGATCATTTTATTAATCTGCTCAGAAGCCTGTCAAATCTTATTTTAATAATCCTTCAGTATTCTGTGGATGTAATATTTATTTATATATATAATACACACACATGCACACACACACGCACGCACACACACACATATATATATTTCCCCACTTGGCACTTCTTTATTTCTCTCAGTCAAAGTAAAAAAACAACCAGCTGTTTCTAGAATGTAAGCTCCCAAATCTTCATAACAATTGTCAGAAGTCTGTTCTCTTGTAAATTCACACACACATACACACACGGTGGGTGGGGAAAGCGATAATGACAAAATTAAGGAATTCATATTAATTTAACTTTTTGCACATGAAAACATATTTATGCCAGTGGCAAAAATCAGCATGCATTAGGGCAAAAATCTCACTTTCTCTTTTCCTTCTTAAAGTGGTCTCATTGTTCTCTGTCTCCTCCTATAATATGAGGAACATTGATTGGTATTAACTTGCATGCTTATATCTTACTTGGAAGCTAATATGTTAGTCAGCCATAGTGTCATGGGTTTTGTCAAAACTTATGAGACTTGTACATCAAAAATTATGTAAAAATCCTCAAGAAATAGCAGAAGTTCCAATTCCACAAGTCTAATTCCTAAAAAATTCAAAGTCAGGTTATATTAGTATCTATTAGACACTGTATTATAAGAAAGAAATGTTAATCTTAGGGAATACAGATGTTTTATAATATAATACAAATATTTTTTAAATTGCCCATTTGCTCTGGAAGCCATTATCTTATTAATATCATTTAAGTAAACGTGCTCTTATAATTCATGATAGCTAAAACTTGGAAGCAACCTAATTGCTCATCAATGGGAGACTGGATAAAGAAAATGTGTGTGTTTTTTTAATATAAAACGGAATACTACTTAGCCATAAAGATTGAGAATGTAGAGATATTTATAGCTAAATGGATGCACATTGAGGATATTATCTTTAGTGAAATAAAGAGGACACACAAAAGTAAATACCAAATAGTTTCTCTAGTGTGAGAAATTGAAAGTGTAAGAAAGGACTAAAAGGACTATAATAGGGAGTGCGAGATAGGAAGAAAAAGGTACAAAGGGAAAGTGAAAGTGGGGGGGGGTAGGGAAAAGAACGAAAAGAATGGAATTAATATGAGAAAAAGAAAACAATGGAAACAAACTCTTTGTAGAGAGGGAGAGGTGGAGGGATTGAAGGCAGGGCAGGGGAATGGGGAGAAAAATAACCAAGATGGATTATGTAAAGGTGCAAATTTCCAATGATGAGTGTCATTATATTGTATACCTTAATTGAACCAATAAAATTAATTTTTAAAAATAAACCTGCTCTTAACTTTAGTCAGAACTAAGGTGATTTGCTATTTTATTTTATTTTTATTGTATTATTATTATTATTATTATTATTATTATTATTATTATTATTATTATTCTTTTGGTACCAGGGATCATAGTCAGGTCCTTGCACTTGTGAGGCAGACAGAGGCACCACTGAGCTAAATCCCCAGCCATGATTTGCTGTTTTAAAGAAACTATGATGAAGCACCACAGAATAACAGCAATCAGTGGCTCAACTCACAAGACATGCAAGAGATAGGTAAAGAATTATCTCCCAACAGGTACACAGAATGAATTCTTATTTGTAAGTCAATATAGACTAGTTTCAATAAAAGCAATTCAAATCTATTTAAATTAATGCTGAGCGATAGGTTTCATGATAGAGGTTCTTATATCAAGTGATTATTTTCATGTATCATTTGGAGAAAGAATTGAAAAAGCAAAAATTGAAAAAAAAATCACACTTCGAAAGGAAATAGTTGCTATTTTATTCGTGTGGCATTCGGAGGTAGTAAATACACTGCAAACATCCAGGCGAGAGTTTTATAAAAGAGCAGTTTCAGCCGTTTAAAATCAGTCATTTAGGGGCTGGGGAGTCAGCACAATGGTTCCACCGCCTGCCTTGCAAAGGCAAGGTCCTGAGTTTGCTCTTGGGCACCCTAAATAAATAAATAAAATCAGCCATTTAAAGATAGTGAGGTTCATATTGTACGTTGTTTTTCTTGGTGACAAATGTGTAAAAATATGAAAATTGTGTATGATCCAGAAAACAGCTTTATTTTAGATAAAACATGTAACTGGCTAAAATAATCAACATACATTCCTGCTAAAAAATAGTAACTCACTTCAGATTTTATGACCTAAATCTGTAATCAGGTCCCTCTTTAAAAGTGTGGGATTGCTGACTGGATTAAAATTTGACAGATAATAACTTGAATATTTAGGCAAGTGATTGAAATAATTCCAATGTTTTGGCTGGGCATTCATCAAGTTTGCCAAGTGGTATTATTCAGGCACATGATTTGCACAGAAGCTTTGCTCACAGATTAGCCCAGCAATGACCCCACTTCCAAGCTTATTTTTGACTACTAAGGACCCTTGCCTCTCACCTGGGGAATAAGTTGAGTCTTTACTTCCCTGGTAAATTAAGGGCTGCATCCTTTCTTGGTTAGTGCCGCAGGTAGAGAACCTTAAAGGGGAGGAGGCATTTGTAGGAACACTCATAGATCTACTGTAAATCTTTTGAGTTATATATTAATCATTAATCCAGCATCAACTCCATCTAAGACCCTACCTGGTAAGCTCGAGACTGGACGGAGCCTCTTAGGACACCTGAGCTCTATGCTACCATCTATGAATGAACTCATGTTACCAAAGCTTTAAATCTCCACATTGTAGTCATTTGTTCTGGCTTCCATGGTACTAAATTGTCTATCCCTGTCTAAATATAAATTTATCTCCTCTATCAATAATTCTCCTTGTTGATATCCTAGGCTGGATGCCTAAGTTTGAGATCCTGTTAATGTTTCACTTGTCATCACGCTGAAGTGCCTCATACTAACAATTTCTCAGTCTTCGTCTCTTTACCTTATCCACATTAGCCCATTTTAAGTTCTTTTTCTTCCATACAGCTTACTGATGAGTGAGTTGCTGCCAGTTTCCAGCCTGGGAGAAGATTAGCATGCCTTCCACCCTTCATCAAATGAGGCTGTCTCGATGGCATGACTCCCCTTCTAAGAACACTGCTACAACAAGCAGAGGAACGGCCATGTTTGTTCCTTCTCTATTTTAGTCCTGTCTGTGAAGCAGAGTGTGAATGATTGAATGAATCCAGTAAGTTTGTATTTTTCGTCAGTGTAAAGCCGTAATTAGTTTGTTTCTTTTATAAAATGCAAAACGAAGAAGATGGATTGGAGTGATTGCTTCAGGTAATTATGTAATTAAGGTTCATGAACACCGCTAAGCGAATTCAAAATCCTTAGGAAATTATTTGCAACAATGTTTAGTGTACAACTGGTAGCATTATAACTTTTAAAATCTCAATGAGTGTTTTTTTATATTTAAACTGCATAGACTATACTAACACATTAGCCTATTGATTTTCCTGCTTATATTTAAAATTTACTTGGCATGGAAATACTTAAATATATAAAATTCAGTTGGCATAGAAAAGTTTATGATCAGGTCTGAAAATCTCAATTTCCTAAAGAGCAGTAGTTAAAAATTGCTTCAGTGCACTTACTGAAAGTAATAGTAAACAGCTTGTATTTTAGCTACTTCATCCTTCTAAGAGCTTGCTATGAGGTACGTTCATATGGCCTGAAAGTAACATCATATAAACATTCAAAATTGATTACATTGCTATGAATATTCTTCAGGAAATGAAGTCCATATGAAATCCAAAAGTGTACAACAGCCTTTTTTACTTCATTTTTTTCTTTTTCTTTTTCCTGATACTGGGAATAGAACTCAGGGCCTCATGCTGGACAGGCAGGCACTTCATCCTTGGCCCCTTTATTTAATTAATACTTTGATATTTTCCGTTTTAAAATTACAGCATTGTGATTTTTCAGTCATCATTTCATTAAAACTTTCTTTATATTGCTGCCCAACCATAATGAAGCAAGAATGAATGGATAATTTAAATATTCAACATTTATAACTGCTGATGAATAATTCATACATAGATAGATAGATATAGATTCAGATATAGATGATATAGATATAATGGGATTATCATTATCTTCATACATGTCCTGGACTCTTACTGTCATCAGCCGGAGCACCCAGTCTGGGGCATTTAACAGAGATATATGTATATTTGTAGAAGGAAGGAGGCAGGGACAGATGAAACAAGAATGAGCATTTGGATTTTCTATTTATTGTTTTAAACAGTTTCAGAAGTTAAATATAAGCATACTTTAATTTGGCAAGTCTACCATGAAAACATTCCAATAAACACAACACTGATTTTTGCAAAGAGATCTTTAAAATATATTTGTCAGTTCTGGGTAAAATTTACACTTACAAGAAGTTGAGACTTAAAGGGGAAAATACGTTCTAATGTAGTCATGCGTCACTTAATAGGAATATGTTCTGAAAAATGTGTTGTTAGGCAATTTCATAGTTTTCTGAACAGAGTGCACTTAAAGCTAAGATGGTTGCCACTAGGCAATGATCTCTTCCTGGGTCATTGTCATGTATGTGGCTTGTCACTACATCATTTTTATACAGGGCATAAACTGTAGGCTACACAGACATGTAATGTTGTCTAAAATATATATGTTTGAATACATTTACAGTGTCTGAACAATATTTTACCCAAGAATTAAAACTTTCCACCTCCATTTTCAAATACTTTTATTTATTTTTTACTCTAAAAGAATATAAAGACCATTTTGTAAATAATAGCAATAGGGTTTTTTAAGAATCATGAATCTTCATAAAGACATAAATTTTATTTTTTCTTAGTTTGGACTCCTAATATTTTGGATCAACAAAATATAGAGCAAATTAATTCTTCCTCCTAACTTTGAGACTTTCCATTCTTCTGTAATTTCAGCTTTGGAAATGGCATCTTGTAGTCAGTATCAAAGTCAGCATCTTTCTTGCAGCTTTGACTCAGAACTGCCATCTTCTCTAAGCACCAATATCTCTAACCATCTAATTAATATTTTTGTTTGTTTGCTTGTTTTTTGTTTTTTGGAGATAGGGTCTCACTATGTAGTTGAGACTGACCTGGAACTCACTAAGTAGCCCAGGCTGGTCCCGAACTCAGAGATCCTCCTGTCTCAGCCTCCCGAGTGCTGGGATTATAGGTGTGTGCCACCACACCCAGAACCATCTAATTAATATTGCAGTCCAAGAGGCACATTATTTTTACCTAAATTTGAATACAAACTCCACTATGCTTTTTCGTTCTCACTTTCCTATTTGGAGTAGTGGCACTTATATCCCCTGGGACACATGCCTGAAACAATTCTACACTATTCTTATCTTTTCCTACACGATGACAACCACATTGTTCTATAAATTCAGGTTGCATTTGACTTTCTTGGGAAACAATTGGAATCACAGACTGGTGACTGTGTGATACTTTATGTTGTAAATGTATTTACCCATATATTTCCTCTTATTTTAAGGGTGTTACATAGCCTCAGTGAAAAGTAGCAAGTTTGTTTTTTTTTAATAAAATCTCAAAATAGGGAAGGGTGGAGGGGGTGAAGGTTCGGCAGGGGTATGGGGAAAAACAAGAACCAAGATATATCACATAAAGGTACAGATCCCAATGATGGATGTAACTGTGTTGTTTGCTTTAAATGTACCAATAAACTTAGTAGAAAAAAAAATCTCAGGAGAGAGGCACATCAGCAATAAGTAGGAGTTTCCAGCATTCACTGCTTTACAGGATTTACAGTTTGAAAGATCATCCACAAATGAAAATACTTTTGTAACGGCCAAGAACCCCAGTGTTAGATTACAACACCTAGGTGGAGTACAAAGATAAGAAACTATGCATCTAGAAAGGAGGAAGGATAGTTATGCCTTATGTTCTTCACTGCTCTCCTAATCCCAGAAGCACAGCACTGAGAGAGAGAGAGAGAGAGAGAGAGAGAGAGAGAGGGAGAGAGAGAGACCTACACTAGCAGGAAGTGTGGGGAGATAAACACCTTACTTCCCAAAGACTAGTACCAGACACATCCAAGCAATCATGGCAGTGAGCCATATCCTGCAGGTACAGGCTCCATGCTGGAGACAGTGGACTTGAACAATACCATACACCAAATGATCAGAGCAGACAAACAGACACAGAACACTTTCTCTATCAGCTGTGGAATATTCATTCATCGGAAACACACGTTCTTCAGTATAAATAATGCGTAAGGTCACTAAAGAAGTCTTAAGATACTTAAAATCCTGCAAGCATATCTAGTGTCTTTTCCAATCACAATGGTATGAAACTAGAAATCAATATCAAAAGAAACTTTGGAAAATTTAAAATATAAAGATATTAACCCATATAATAAACAATGAGAAAATTTGGAAAATTCACAAATATGAGCAGAATTACAACATGATCTGGAACCAGTAATGTGTCAAGGAAGAAAACAGAGATTTAAAAACTCTTTATGCATCTGCAGCCTGCCTCTCAAGGACAAGGTCCCAAGTTTGATTCCCAGTACCTCAAAAAAAAAAAAGTCTTTATACAAAAAAAATGAATATACAATATATAAAACTTATGGGTTACAGAAAAATAGTTCCAAGAAGGAAGTTTATAGTAATGAATGCCTACCTCTGCCAGAAAAAAAGTTTGAGGAAATAACTTAAAATTATACCTTAGAGGATTATAAAAGGAACATCTAATCCCAAATTTAGTAGAAGGAAGGAAACAATAAAGATCAGAGCTAGGCAAAACTAATCCTATATAAGATAATTCTATATTTTTTTCAGCTTTAATTGAGTTTATTGGTACATTTTAGGTAGACAGTACAGTTACATTCATTGTTAGGATCTTGTACATCTACATGACAAGTCTTGGTTCTCATTTTTTCCCCTTATGGTTACATGGGCAGTTGCATTTATCACAAGTCATCAAATGACAAATTATATCTCTGCCTTATTCTGAGTGAAGTTTTGCATTTCTTTAAAAAATTCAAGAATTGAAATAAAATCTAAGATCTTTTAAATTAAGAAATATTGTTTGTTTAGGTATAATCAACATTAAGAATTTTCTCCAATGGGCTATGGATTTAGTTCAGTGGTTCTGTGCTGCCTACCTCACAAGCACAAGGTTCCAAATTGGATTCCTGGTACCAAATAATAATAATAATAATAATAATAATGATAATAATAACAACAACAGCAGCAGCAACAATAATAATAATAATTTCCATCATATTCAAGGGTCAATAGCAAGACGCCATGAAGTATTTTTATAACTCCAAAATTAATAAATCCTCATGTAAATATTTTATTTACAAATATTCATGAAAAAGATGAAATTTGGCTCTGAATGAGGTGCAAGAAAAAATGAACCATTCTGTCATCCATAGATATACATTTTTCAAGCTTTTTACAAGCCTTCCTCACTGTATTATACTAGACTTTTATTGCTAACACAAACTATTCCAGGTAGTTGGATTTTCTGCAAGTTTTTCCAATATATTTTGGAAAACTTAGACATTTAGGATTCTGGAGATGACCAAATTTCATAATATACCCTACATTTAATGAACAAATCTGCTTTGAGACACATCACAAATCCATTTTAAATTCTCATTCTAAATTCTCCAGAGCCAGCCTATTTTATGCTACTGGATTAATAAATGTCAGATCCATTATTTTCAGTTTTCTTATGCAATACAAAGTTCACACTGACTTTTTAGTGGTACTGGTCCTTCCATCTGAGCTACGTCCGCAGCCTAGTGCCCCTTTCCTTTTGAGACAGGAAATTTTAAAATTGTCCATGTTGGTCTGACGTGTGAGTCCCTGCAGGTTCAGCATCTGAGTTTCTGGGATTATAGACATATACAACTGTGCCCATCCCTACACTGAGTTTTTAAGATCCAACATGTGCATTTTAAAAAATGGAACATTTAGGTACATGAAATAATTCACACTTTGATCTTTACTCAGAGATAATTACCTGTTATATAGCAAAGGAAAGGAAGATGGTTAACCTCTCTCCTCCCTTCCTTCTTTTCCTTTCCTTTCTCTTTCTTTCTTTCTTTCTTTCTTTCTTTCTTTCTTTCTTTCTGTCTGTCTGTCTGTCTTTCTCCAGGAACAGCTACTCCTATACTCCTAGGTTTGGGGCATCATGGTAAAGGGTAGAGAAGAGGTTGGAAAAATCCTTATGTAATAAGTATAATCATAAACTGGTTGCATTATCCAAGTCTGGAAGTTGTTTCAATGTAGGTTTTTCTAAAACATTCCTGGAATTTTCCTTCTCCCACCCTCCAATCTTCAGTAGGAATGACTAACTTGTAATTCTCATTCTGAAGATTTTCTTCTTTCTTAGCTTTCCAGATTTCAGAAGTCAATCTCCTGCAGTTCTCTTCCCAAATTTGGGATTATAAAAGTGGGGGAGTCACAGGAAGAAATAATTAAACTACACACCCTAGGATCACTCTTCATGACCTGGTCCTTTAGCTAACTCAGTCCTTGGGTAAGGATAAAATATAATAATAATAAAACAGGCTGAGATGACATATTGAAGAAAGAAGAAACATAGAAGAAGCTTAGAGAGACTCTGTTATGGTTTACATCTAAAATATTCCCCCAGAAGGCTCATGTGTTCTACGTAGGGCTTTGTGATTGGACTGTGGAGACACCATGCTTAACAGTGGGTTAATCCATTACTGAGTTCCGAGTTGATTGCCTAATATGAGGTGGGGCCTGGTTAGAAACTTTGGGTCAGTGGTGATGGCAGGGTTACCTGGAAGAGTGTGTTCTTATCTCCAGCTCCTCCCTTTGCTGTGTTTCCTGGCTGTCATGGGGTAAGTAATTTTCCTCCATCATTCTATTCTACCATACCATTTCTGCTTTGGAGCTGACCAACCATGTACAGAACCTACTGAATCTATGAGTTCAATAAGCATCTCCTCTTTTAAGTTGCAGGCATTGGGTATTTTGTCCCATGATAGTACCGCGACTAATACAGACTCTATAAAAGACCTGCTTCTACTGAAAATATACGAAAAGCAAATAATGCAGCTTATGTCTTAGATTCATAAAATAAACATCCCTTATATTTCATAAGAATTCTGAGGGCACATGAATCTATTTTAAAAATAAGCAGTAGAAGAGTTTTCCTTATAGCAATTGGAAGATAAGATTCTCCTTTGGAAGAAGCAGTCAGTCTTAGAAAGTAATAAAATAAAAAGCCAAACATTTTGGTTTTACTTGTTTTCATCCATGGCTAAGACTTGACCTAACTTGCTCACTGGTAGATTTGAGTTTCAACTTTATTCAATCCGATACATAGCATTTTTTTGTCTTGCTAGTTATATTATTGTTTATTTTATTTTTTAAAGCCAAAATTGCCTAAAATAACTTTAATTTGCCTTCCAAGTAACAGCATATAAAGTCCCATAATGGTAAAAACATTTTGGCAGCTAGAATGAAAAAGTAGATTTTTTCAGGACAAAAAGACAGACCTCACCGCTGACAGTAATCAGACACTCTTCAAGAAGTATTCTTACAATCAAAGCATGCACTCACCACGTAGAAATTCCACACTGACCATTTCTCTTAGAAGTTTAAAATGACACCAATTCAATATCACAGCTTTAATTACAGTGTTGATATTGAAATGTGATATGTAATTTAGTGGTACAGAATTTTCCATTATAATTAAAAACAAAGCTATGTCTACTGTGAAATATAAAAAAGGAAAGTTGCTATTGAAGTATTGTGACTCAGAGACTACAGGGGCTAATATATTCATAAAATTTGTAGTGATTTGTTCACATAATAAAAACAGAAAGAGAGAAAGAAAAGAAAGAGAAAGAATGAAAGAAAGAAAGAGGAGAAGAGAAGAGAAAAGAGGAGAGAGGAGAGGAGAGGGAGGAAGGGAAGAAGGAAGGAACTGACAAAATCAAAATTACAAGAAAACTTTCTATAATAGCACAATTTTCTTTGTCTGGTTAATAATACCAAAGAACTTGAAAATGTATTTATTCATGGACTTACCAGAAACAGATACACTGGGGGAAAAGAAGCTATACATATCTAGGCTAGAACAGAAATTAAATTGATTTTCAGTTGTCTAACATCAAATTTGCAATTCAAAAATGACTTCTAAAGAAAAAAAAAATTGTCAGAAAATAAGGCTAACATCCATGACCTCTGAGTCTTGTTAAGCTTCTACAAAGTCGTAGCCGTCTGTGAACAGATTAACCAGGGTAAGCGTCTGACCAATCAAGGCTATTGAACAGGGTAAAGCAGGCCTAGAAAAGCTATATATTTGGCTGTAGATATTTGACTGCTGCTGTTAAATGTCTACCATCACATTACCAATTTATTTATGTCTATGCTCTACGTATGAGGAGCCTGTTACAGAGCACACCAAGGCAAAGTCAGCCTTGTTAGCAACAGTTTACGAATTAATTATTTAATAATAAAAATGGCTGTTATGTGCTTCATAATAATTAACAAACACTAAAATCTTCATTTCTCAGATGGAAAAATGTGGAGCTCAGCTTGTTCAGTTAACTTACCTAAGGGCATTTACGAGGCTACGAAATGGCAAAGTAAGAGACTGAACATTTGTTTTAGTTCCTGGCTTGGCTTAAAAGCACTATTGCTCTTCATCATTTTCCTGCGGGAGATGTTCTCTTATTCTCCGTGCTTCTCCAGTGACGCTTGTCAAGAGGCAGGTGCTCTCACAAGCCAACGCTCACTATAATATCAGTTCCTAAATATCCTGGACAACTTCCATGGTCCACCTGGAGAACGTCATATTAACAGAAACTACCCCAATGCAACCTGTATTTAGAAGGACAAATAACTTTCTTTCTTGATGTATTGGGGTTGGATGGACAGGTAAAGCATTTGGGACTAGATTCTCTCAGACATCATATTATGCAAATAACTTCTAAGTGCACCAAACTGGAAGGAAAATCCTTTTCCCTTGTGGTTTCCTTCCTGCCTTGGGATTGTGACTTGAAAAAAAAAAAACATATATCCTTCGATGATGATGATGATGATGATGATGACAATGATAGACAAGATTAGATATAAATGTTTTTGATATAAATCGTTCCTGAACATGTATTTATTATTAAATCCCTAAGAGTATATAAACACAACTCAAATATCCTTATATTAATTAGAGAATAACATATTTATTTCAGGCCTGATCAAACCAATCATTTATGTTAATAGACTTGATTCCTAGGAATCCTCTAAGCCACCTTCCTCAGAACATCACTAAACAATTGGTTTGTCTTGTCTGTCATTTAATTAGCCAATACATATGTGTGAACTAACATCCTTAGGCTTTTTATGTACTTTGTTTTAAGAGTTTATTTTGGTTGAATCATTTTTTTCCCTATAACCTAAAATGCCTGAAGGGCCCAGACTGTCTTTTTTTTCATATAATAGCTACTGCGTTTTTGTTAAAACCCAAAGCCCTTTAACCCTATGAAATGCTGTCTCCTGACCCTTATTACCAAAATCCGTAGGCTCCTAAAACATCAATAGGACTTCACTATGACAGCTCTCTTTGAGGTAATGCACCCTTTGAGGTCATCTGTCTTTCATTTCCACTGTAGTTTTAATAAAATATCAGCTGCCATTCATATGGCATTACAACGCTATGAATGCCATCTTAAGAGTTTCCGTAATTTGAAACTCCCCTGTGGACTAACTTCCCTGTAGGGAGAACACTGTGGCCTCCCAGGTGCGGCTCCCTCGCTCACCTATCACTGGAACTCATTGCAGCTGAAGGAGTCAGGGCTGACTCCTTTATCTAGGATGGAATAGAATAACAAGATAATCAGATCTCACACTAAACCAAGTCCTGACTGCATGACAAATAGCGTGCTCTTAGGTTCGTATCATACTCAATGACCATAAGTTATTAACTTTAGAAATTTCAGGAGTTAGGAACTAAAGCGAGGAGAACCAAAGTCATTTTGCCAGTGTTACACAAGAGCAAGTAGGAGAGTGGAGATTTTAACCCAAGTAGCCTGATTGTAGAGCCTGCTCCTAAAAATAGTGCAGACCACCCAGGGTTGGTCAGAATGGCAAACAGGGAGGAGGTCAACATAGGCAGTAAGGCCAATGAAGGTAGACAGGCATTCTGAATAGACACTGCATTGTTCAGCACACCCTGGATGGCACAGCTGTCGGACAAGAATAAAAATTCATATGAAGGGGATGTCAAGGATGCATGCTTTCAAGACTGTAAATTTACTTTATTTAGTCTAGGTCCATAAGAATACAGCTGGCTGCATGATTTATGCCATTCTATGTAAATGATTGACAAAACAACTAAAGCCTTTTGCTTTTGGGGAAATTGTCAGTGTGGTTGCAGATGCTTAGATGTTCTCCCCGGGCTGAGTCAGGCAGGGACCTTAGGTGAATTAGTACCATTCTGTAAATCACATCCCAAACATGGAGACTACGTACTGTATTTTTATTTATTAAGCAACCATGAAAGATAAAGCTGCAGTGAATTCCCAAAGCACCAATAAACAATGCAAGAAGGCCCAACTGTTTTGTTCACATTTAAGTTTTCCCACATGCCCCTCTTCTCAGACTGCAAAATTCCTATTCATCCCCATGTTGACTTTAACGAAATGTGATAATCTGTAGGGATCATTTTCTTTTAGGAGCAAATAGCAATGAAGCTTGCTATTTAAATCTCCTTTTCACTAATACACTTGAGTATTTAAATTGCAACGTTAAAAGTAATGAGCACTTAGTACCATTTCTGTCTCCGTCAAACAGTTCTCTCTCATCTCGGAGAAAGTATTTTATGCTGAACTTCTCAGATAAAATAGAAATGAATTTTTATCTGTTTTCCTTTTTGATTTTCATAATTTCATGTTTCTCCCAAGCCTTGGCCTGGCTTTTTTTTTTAAGTTTTCATACTTTCTTTAAATGATAAGCAGTTCCCGGAAGCTGTCTCAGCAATAACACTATCTGCTTGCTATAAAAAAGAGTCGTCAAAACTAGTACATCCACTACATATGTGTTTTCCCACCACAATTTCTCCAAACCGTTGAAAATAGCTTTTTCTGCTGTAAAATGCTTCACAAAACAGTAAAGATATGATTAGTATATTTCATTTTGGCTCGGTATTTGGCTTGTTTTCCTGCCAAGTCAGTGATTGCTATTCAGAGGTGTCACAGTAAAAAAAAAAAAAAAATTAGAACTATACTCTTTGATGTTCAGTGACCAACACTGTGAAGAATAGCTTTTACCACTGATTCTCATTAGGAGACGTTTACCCTTGGCAATCTTTTTTTTTTTTTCCAGCTTTAATTGAGTTTATTGGTACATTTTAGGGATACAGTACAGTTGCATTCATTGTTGGGATCTTGTACCTCTACATGACAAGTCTTGATTCTCATTTTTTCCCCTTACCCCTGCCCTCCCTTCACCCCCTCCTCCCCTCCCCATCTACAAACACTTTATTTCCATCTTTTCATTATCTCACATTTTTTTCTTTTCCCTTTTTGCTCTTCCCCTACCCATCCCACCTTCCCTACACCTTTAGCTCCTTTACTGACATTTAGAAATGGCAATCTTAATTCAGACAGCACGTCTGTTTTCCAATGAGAGGGTCCACTTTCTTTGAGCCGGATTAGCTGACACACGAGGCTGTGGAATGGCCCCCCAGAGTTGCACCCTGCAGTACAGCCCCATGCGTACTGAACAGTGCTTGTGTGACTGGCAGCTGTGGGACATTCTGCACTGACTCCCAGGGCTTGCCCAACTAGTCTTTTCCACTTCAAGGAGGATCAGCTGGATTCAGCTCTTCCCAAACTTCCTCTGTCAAGACCAGTGACCTCCACACCGCAGGTCTGCTCATGCCCAGGAGGTCCAGCAGTTCCCCAGCAACCATCCCTCCTCACCAGTCTTTCAAGACTCCATACTGCATTGTTGGGTTTTGTTTTTTGGTTCTTTAAATAGAAAAAAAAAAATTTTTAAAGAAGAAAACCAGGAATAAATGTTAGAGTAATTAACTGGTTTTTGAACTAAACATCTTCACAGAAATTGAAATGACACAATAGAAAGCAGACATTTTTCTATTTTTTTAAACACTAAGCAGTCAAAGATGTATAAAACCTTGTTATAGATTTATCAGTAATTTCACCAAAACTGTACAAGTCTATATTTGCTATCTTCATTATAGCTGAGACGGTACTTTTAGATATAGAGAGAAGAAATTGTATTGTTCATGTTCCACAGTTATTTTAAAATATGTAACAAATACATATATTTAAAATAATAAAATAAATATTTATTTTGCCACCACTGTCCACTGTCAATACTTTTCAGATTCCATTATGTTTACTTTATACAATTACATAAAATATTAATTTTGCTAAATATTTGTTTTCTGGTTTAGCTATTTTTTACTTTTATAGTAATAAATGATATTGTATACATTAATATATGCATGTGATTTTCTTCTACTGCTCAATATTATGTTTCTGAGATGCATACAAGTTAAAATGTGATTTTCACGTGTTCATTCTGGTTTAGAGAACAGTTATTTTCAGATTTGGATTTGAAAAACAAAACATATATATTATGTATATTGTTATAGAGAGTTTATTTTTTATATAGTGTGCATCTCCTCGTGTATATATAGACAAAAATGTCTTTAAATTATAATTTATGGAGTGGAACTGCTGTGCTTATAGGTAGCATGCATATTTACATTTACTAAATAAAGCCAAATTTATCCCCCAAATCCACTAATTAATGACCATCCCAATCTTGTAAACACTTGCACTATTAGATTTAAAATTTTTTCTAGTCTATTGGTGTTAAATCACTAATTATGATTATATCTTTCTTCCTCTGATATTTGAAATTTAACATTTTTATAAGTATATTAGCTATCATGATTTTACTTTTGTAAACTGCTCATTCATATTTTTGCACATTTTTCCTTTTATATTTAATTGTATACATTCTGGACACTGGCAAAATGATAATATTTTAGATGCATAGAAAATGTTTTGAATGCATCTCTACATTCAAATTCAATTTTTTTCCTTTTCTTTTTTTTTTTTAAACAAATAGTCATTGAGGGTGTTGTCTATGCAAAATACTGACCCATTAGGAAAGTCATTTGTTAGGTCATTCCTGTGTTAGCAAAATTAAAAAGACAGTAACTGATTTATGTCATCAATCTTAGAAACAGAAACACTTCTCACCCTTATCTTTGCTCTGTTATAGTGTTTTCACTCGGATTTATTGGATAATTACCTAATCCATCTTGCATATGTAGACAAGACTTTGTCAACCTGAGATGCTTAAATGTCTTTAAAAGAAAACTCCAACTAGCATTCATTAGCTATGGTCATCTAGGAAAAGTATTACAAAGGAAATATTTATGGGATTTTTTTTATAATAAAAATTCTCTGTTTCAACTTATGTTGAAAACATAAAAGCCCTTCAACACTGTTCAGCTAAATTTGATTCAAATAGTTCCAAAATTGTAATCCTGGGTCTAGCCATAGGAGATGCAAATCTTTGTAACCCGTAACATGTCATAACTCTTCACTAATTATCATCTCCTTTCCCTTTCCTTTCTTTCTGTGGGAGAAAAAAACACTTTGTTGAGAAGGTAACATTTTGAAATCTCATTTAAATATTAACCATTTAAAATATTAGGTGACCTTCCATTTCTTTTCTTGTTTATTTGAGTTATTCAAGCTTTTTTATATTTGCATATCTATTACTAGCATGAACATATTTACATGTAGCAAATGCTGACACTATTATAGTCCATTGGGTAAAAGAGCAAATCTCCCACTGTTGCAACCTAATCACATTTCATTTCAAAAAGAAATGAAAGCAATATGCTTTTTAATCTTTAGAACATTTTGATGCTTTGACATAAATGTGTGTGTATATATATATATATATGTAAATTGATATAGTTAGAATAAACAATATAGTTTCATCTTAATGGAAATAGAATATTCTATAAGTATTTCTACAAGTTATTTTCTCACACTGGTACATCTTAAAGATGTTTCCACTTTTGTATGTTGAGATTTTTTTCCATCCATTTGTCACACAATTATCTTACTGATGAAAACACTATATTTGAAGCCATCTTAGAATGAATATCCTTATATATGTGTCTTTCTAAATGAGTGAGCAATAGTACAGATGATACTTAGAAATTCTATTTTCTCAAAAGAAAAAGCAAATACTCCCAAGACTTCCCCAAAACCTCCTTGTATTAGAAGAATCAAAGAAACTTATGGACCCACAAATCACTCACTTTCTCCCTTAACTTATCCACATGGCCTTTAAATTCACTTACACATTTCTAATATGTTCCTTTAGCAAATTCTCATATGTGAGTACACTGTCATTTTCCCCACTGAATCACTTTACTCAGATCTTCAAATTTCTTCTGCAGGTTAGTCATGATTTCTAGTAGCCCTGGAGACAATGTGGGATATAAATGGTAGAAAAAACTTTCTTAAAGTTGGCTGAACATAGGTGAACTGAAACCTGCTATCAACTAAACAATTTATTCAAAATTAGTATGTATAATGCCAAGCCAGGCGTGGTGGCGCATACCTGTAATCCCAGCACTCGGGAGGCTGAGGCAGGAGGATCGCTGTGAGTTAGAGACCAGCCTGGGCTACATAGTGATTTCCAGGTCAGCATCAACTACACAGACCCTGTCTCAAAAAAACCAAAAAAAAAAAAATGTATAATGCCAGGTTAAATTAATACCAATAAACCTGGTTTTTCAAGCACTGTTTCTTGCATATTCACTTGTTAATATTCATATAGCTCATTTTTAAATTCAAGGTGTGTATATTATGTAGATATTTATTTGCCATAACTAAGATCATAACATTATTTTGTAACCTATCATAGTTTATGTAAGCTATTTTGAGGTGTATTGTACTAAGATCATAACATTATTTTGTAATCTATCATAGTTTCTGTAAGCTATTTTGAGGTGTACTGTAGAGTTTAAATTTTTTCATTAACTAGAATTTTTTACATATACTCTTTATTCTAGTTTTAATGTTAATTATCAGCCAATTATTCCAACATTATGTGCCTATTTCTAGCCTGCATGTATAATTTATTCTAACCCAATTAGACCCACTCTTTTACATTTTTTATAGGAAGCTATTAGAATAACCCAAATGTTTATGAACAGTGGCTGAGTTTGGAAATATTTTTTTGTTTCATTTTTCCCTTGAACAAAAATGAAAACATAGTCAAATAAATACAATAAGTGGAGTTGTCTTTAAATCAACATTTTAAAGTGCAAAACTTCCATCTTTAAAAATGAAAATTTCTTTTATTTAACTTACAATTCTCTCTTTTGGGGTGGGGTTTGAGACAGGGTCTCACTATGTGGTTGAGACTGACCTGAACTCACTATGTAGCCCAGGCTGGTCTCGAAATCACAGCGATCCTCCTGCCTCAGCCTCCCAAGTGCTGGGATTACAGGCATGTGCCAGGACGCCCAGCCTTACAATTCTCTTTTTATTTTTCCAGATTAAAAGACATTTTATTTTTAAAATAGAAAAATAAAATTAATTCAAATGGGATCATAAAAATAACAGAAATTTACTCAACCTAATCATCTACTAACCTTCCAAAAATTACTCATACATATCCTTTTCTAAAATATATAATAAGTTTATTACATATGATATAAGCATTTGGTCTGCAGAAATAAGATCATACCATTATTTTGCCAGTTACCATAATTCATTGAGGCAATTTCCCAAACATTACATGTTTATTTCACTCCAACATCTTCTTACATTACAAGAGTACCAAAGAATCATTTTAATACATTCAAAATGCTAAAAAAAGGTAGCAAATAAGAAGAAATAATTAAACATAAAATAATATGTCTGAAACTATATTAGACATTACAAGAAAATAAGTAAAAAATACTGAGAATTTAGGAAAGAATTGTATACTGATAAATATGATGTGGGTTTCTCACTCGACTCATGCATGGTACACATTAGGAGCAGAATAAAAGATTTAGGAAAGGAAACAGAGAGATAGATCTTTGCAATGGACAGGGGTCCAAGAGACTCAGGACGAGAGAAAGGGGAAATAAAAACATTGAAGAAGTGTCATGTACATGTGCCAGATATGAACAAGGGATGAAAACATCATATGTGGAAAACATGAACTTAAAAAAATAATAACAATAATAATGAAAATGAGGAGAAGATCTAGAGACAGATGAAGAGAGGTGATCAGGGAGGGGAAGGAGAATAAAAAAGATTCAAGATGTGCTATGTACTTGTACCTACTCCCTAAAATGAATATATACGTCACACATTGCAAACATGTATTGATAAAATATTATTTTTATAAAGGGACAGAGAATGATATGAAGATCGGCAAGGTGCCCTCCAGACTGTATAAAAAACGACCAATGTATTGGAAAGGTCAGTGTCTAAATATTTTCAATTAAATCTCATTGTCATTTTACCAAAATAACTTGCTGATCAGCTTGCTTGTAACTAAATTAATCTCAAAAAATTATGTTCCATAAAGTTGGACTTGCACAAATTTTTTCCTGAGCATTTTTTAAATGTTTGCATCATATGCTACTATCAAGAACTAAACAAGGAATCTAGAATTCATTTTTCACTCCATTTTTAATTCTCAGTCATCCAACTGCCTTTTTCTCTCCCTGATAATATTTATGCTTACACGTCATCGTAGATGAGTCACTACCCCACTTTGGTGTGGTTTTTTCCTGTGAATAGGGCCATTCTTTCAAAGATTCTTTCCTTCCCACCTACAGAAGTATTCTAGAGTGAAAGCTTTCTATGCCATATAATACCTAACTCCAGTTCTCAATTTATCTCCCACATTTTGAGATATTTCCTTTTTGTAACAAGAATTAGTGAGACAGAAATTAAAGTTCTATTAGGGCGATAAGGACAACAGTTCCAGAAATGGAGCCAGGAGGCTGAAAATGGAATTTTCTGAGTCACAACCTCCCAGTGACCTCACAAAACACATGCCAGTTTCCTTCCAGCTCTCTGGCACTGTCCCAGAGCATGGTCAGAGAGGTCATTGGCTCAAGGGGGCATTGACATTATGTTGGAATCTATAAAATAGGTAGTCTCCTGTATTGTGGAGATTACATTGCTTACACAATGCCCAGAGCTCTTGTCTCAATTCCTTAAAAAACCCATACATCCTTTGTGATTTTCCTTCTCAGAACCCCCTCCTGGCTAGCAAGAGCTTTATTTCCTTGTCTTTATATCTTTTAAATAAATTTGCTTGCTCCCTACCTCCTCCATCCACAATCTCCTTCTTCATCACCATCAGACATAACTCCAGTGTATCAGCAACACTTTCAGTAGTTTTCAAACTGGAGCTCATGAATCATCATTTTATGTCTCCTTACCCAATGATGACTCATGATTTCTAGTGAACCTTGTGTAAAACTTCTGGCATTTACAGCAAGTGACAAACCGAGGAGGCTATTCCACTGCTCGCTGAAAGTTTTAGGACACCACATGCCATATGTAACAAGAATGCTCTGCTTTCCCTTCCTCTAGTTTATCTTCTAATTTCTTGTTCCCACAGGTATGTACAATGTTACATCCACAATAATAATGAAACAGGAGACACAAAGTGCTAATATACAAACACTGTATTTCTCCTCTGAATCCCAGGGATTCTTGTTTGAAAACTCATCTATCGCCTACCAACAGCAGCCCAACTCCAACAGGCAGGCTGTCGGTGAGACTGAGCTTTCCCAGTGGCTGTATCAAGGCACAGGCCTGATTCAGTGTGATGGGGCCCAGGGTTCCAATGAGTGAGAAGTGATGGGCAGGGTGCAAGACAGTGAGATGGATAGAGGTAGGAGCCAGTGAAAAAGAGGAACAGAACGGCATAAAAGAACAGAAACAACATTGTTTTATGGGCGCACACATAACTTTCATGAATATATAATTATGGAAACAAGACTTCATGGAAAAAAATGACTTCATGGTATACTTTTTGCCTAAGGAACAGAGTAAAATTGCTGGGCTAAACTTACTGAGAAGAAAGCAAAATACACTGTCTTTAAACATCTGCACTCAAACTACTGTGTTTGCTTTTAATGTGACTGCAGGGACTGGATTATGTGAGGATAAAACTTATAGGTACAATCTCCTCGTCACAAGCTGAGTATGTTGTTCTGACCACTTTCTTATGGGTAAAGAATAAAAACCATTCTCTTGAAGCTCCCAAGGGAACACTCCAATACCTGTCCTTGCTGTAATACTTCCTTCATCCACCTAACCAAAATTGGTACAACAATCATCAGCAAACCATCTACATTCCATTTTAGATTCCGCTGGACTCTGTCATTAGCCTGTCTTTTGCATTGCATTGATCCTTTTGCAGCCTAATCAGATCACATCACACCAAGTTTTCTCTCTTGAGAATGGGCTACAAATCTGTCATCTGAGCAGTACTGAAGTCTTGCCACAACATGACCGACTTAGTAATATGAAATCGCAGTTCTGAAGAAAAAACTTGAGTAAGCATGACCAAGCAACAAATAAATCCTCCTATCCCTCACAGTCTCTTTGTACCATAGTCACCACAAGACCAGAGCTCTAAATGTCAGTAGAAGAGAGGCAGTAGGACCAAAGATCTTTCACAGATTACTTTCAGATGCTATGAAGGTAGCACCAAAAAGCTCTATCATAATAAAAGAGCATACTTAAGAATTTCTCTGGGTTTCCTGGGTAAACTCCCCATGTCTCTCACTTTTCTTGGCATTTTAAAATTTTCTTTTCCTTTTTTTTTTTTTTTTTTTTT
>NW_022900930.1:19842771-19870003 GCF_012274545.1 Fukomys damarensis
CTTTTTTTTTTTTTTTTTTTTTTGTACCAGGAATGGAATTCAGGATTTTGCGCTTGTGAGGCAGGCGATGGCACCACTGAGCTAAATCCCCTGCCCCCTTGCCATTTTTTATTTAGCCCTCATCTTCATTTGATTTCTCATATAGTATTTTATTGAAATTGTCCTAGGCCTTAACTTTGAGTTTCCGCTAATCCCCTGTTCTGGGCACGGTGGGGTTTCTAGATCTAGAAACGTGTTTGGCCTACAGCCAACGTGTCCACTTAACCTTCCCCGTGTCTTCTTCATTCATGCCTCAGGTCCAACGGCTCACACTATGCATCTTAAGGTGACAAGAGGATCGGTAATTGTTGCAATAGCCACATGGGAAAAAATTTATAATAGCAAATTTAAGGATAAGTCAGATTTCAATTATTTTGGATAATTACCTAGATGTGAGATTGCTGCATCATACAACAGTTTTACTTTCTAATAGCTTTTGATTAGTTCAAATGATAGTTTCATTCAAGTTCTTAGCCTATTTTTTTGATTGAGCCTTTAGTTGTTTGCACTACAAAGTTATATGGACATTCCTTATATGTTTTGAAGATTAAACCTTTATGAGATACATGATTTACAGTTTTTTCTTCAATTCTTTGGCTATTCTCTTTGCTCTGTTGATTGTTTACTTTGGTGTGCAGTAGCTTTTTAAACTGGTGTAGTCTCACTTGTTTGTTTTCATTCTCACTGTCAAAACTGAAATAAAGATTCCAAAGATATAGATTCACTGCTGCACCATTCATAAAGGCCAAAATACGGAAACAGCCCAATGTTCATCACCGAATTAGTGGATAAAGAAAATGTGGTGTATACCTACTATGAAATATATTCAGCCTCTAAAAACAAGGCAATTCTGAAATATGGATGAGCATGCATGAACTCTGGGGACATCATGTGAAAATAATCAGTCACTGACAGAGAGACACTGACTGCATAAGTCCAATTATATTAGGTATCTTTCACGCACAGAAATAGATATTACAGGATTTTCATTACATTAGGTACCCTGAAGAATCAAATTAATAAGATCAAAGAGTGAAACAGTGGTTTTCAGGGGTTGGACCAGAAAAAGGAAAATGAAGAGTTGCTAATCAATGGACATAAACTTTCAGTGCAATGAAATGGAATAAGTTTTAGAGATCTTCTATGTAACACTGTACGTATAATACAAATAATACATTGTACACTTCAAAATTTGTTCACAGGGTAGAACCCATGTTACATGTTCTCACCACAATTAAAACATATTTTAAATGACAGGGATTCTTTTGAAGAGTACAGAAAAATCTTGCGTTAAAAGTTAATTTGCTAAGGTCTGGGGATTTAGCTCAGTGATTCTGCGACCTGCCTCACAAGTGCAAGGTTTCAAGTTCGATCCTTGGTACCAAAACCAATAAAAATAAATAAATTTGGTAAATGCCCAATGGAGGTTTCAATATTTGGCAACTTTCTAGCAGATAAAGTTGGTGGAGAAATCAAAATTTTCAAAAATATTTGTTTATGTATTCAATAATTCTAATAATTGTGCCTAGCCACTTTCTAAATATTATATGCACTGTGAAATTAAAGAGGTTAAATATTTTTTATTTCAGCACATATTTAAAAGTTAAGAGACAGAAACAGACATGCCAAGAAGCATATGTGATGGCTTTCACATTCATAATTGTTAAAATATGATCGAAGCAGGGAATTACAGAGTTTCTAAGAAGGGTGCTACCTTTGCTAGGGTGTCAGGAAAGATCCCCTGAAGACCTTTTGGTATAGAACAGAGTGCCAAGGAGCAAACAGCCATGCACAAAGCTGAGGGAAGATCATTCCGGGCACAGAAAAAGGTAAATTCAAACTCCCCAATGCAGGAGTTAGCTGAGCCTGATATAAAGAGAACCGGCAGCAGATGAAGTGATGGTAGAAAGGCATCAAGTAGGCAAGGGCCTCGCAGATCACGTAGGGAAATTGGGGCTCTTGGGCTGTTTTCATCCTCATGCTACACAATGGTTACTAGGAGGTTTTCAAGTGAAAAGCATTAAATCCTGCTTTATGCTTTGATAGAACAGGGAGCTTGCTATTGAAAAGATTCAGTCTATCAGTTTGCAGTACAAAGTTTTACCTGATACACTGAGATTCCCCAACAGATATCTAGCTGTGTAATACCTATGATGAATGAGAGAAAACTCATTCAGTTAAGTTATATTTTAATAACTAAGATTTTAAAAAAAGAGAAAGTGAGAGAAAGGCAGATGACTTAATGGAAAAATTGGATAGTAGACTTGAAAAGGCACTTCACAAGGGGATGCTCAAGGGGCTGGTAAAGTTATGAAAAGATGTCTGTGCATTATTGGTCCTCAGGGAAATGTAATTAAAAACCACATCCCCACCTGAATTGCTACAACAGGCAAATTCACCACCAACATAAAAACCCCAATACACCCAGAGCAATAAGGATTTTCTCACACAGCGGTAAGGCTGTGAAGCTCTTTGAAATCTGTGTTGCAGTACGTGCTACAAGTTTGCTGTACCTGTCAACCAGCCTGTGAGATCCACCATCGACTGCTTGCAATTTACAGAGATAGGAATAGTTACAGTAAAAAATGATATATGCTATAAATCATGTTCTTTTTTCTCCAGAGAGATAATTGCTAAACATTATTGGCACATCACTAATTAAACTTGATATGAATATATCTGGGTCAGGTATTTCTATCAATGACACAGAATATTCATAAAATGAAATGTTATACAACTGTGAGAATAAAACAGTTAAGAAGCAACAGCACGAATAGATAACACAAACATAATGCTGAAGAAAATAAGCAAGAAAAGGAAAGGCATATATGTATGCAATGGAAAAAATTAGCTTACACTAATCTGTGGCATTATATTCTTGAAATATTATAAATTAGAATATATGAAATGTTATGACCTGGGGGTATGGTAGTGATTGGTATTGAGGAAAAGCTTTCCATTAATATTGTCTTGATATTCATTTTAATACATGGCATGTCTTATTACATGGTGTGGTATTACATGATATGTTGCAAAAATTTATAAAGTTATATTATGTATCTGTATGCTATCCTTCAATGAATGGAAAAATAAGGAAATAAGTATCACGTGTAGAAAATATTCCCTCATATTTTTTGAAAATGAATAAACTTATTTTCTTTAGTTAAAATATCTTCAAGGATATTTAAACATCTCCAGATTACTTATGTGGAAAAGGAATTTATAACATGCCCTTAAATAATGGTTATTTTTTAAATGCTCTCTAAATTTGGCAACACAATTTTCATCGGAGTTGGCCTTTCTTATATTAGATTACAAAAGGAAAACCCTAGAGCTTTGATTTTCATATTTTAGTATGCATAAGAATCAACTAAGGAACTTGTTATAAATTCAGATACCAAATTCTCTGCCACAGAAATGAACTCAAAAGGTCTGTTGAACCTATAAATCTGTATTTTATTTTATTTTATTTATTTATTTATTTTTTTTTTTGGTACCGGGGATCGAACTCAGGTCCTTGGCGCTTGCAAGGCAGGCAGCAGAACCACTGAGCTAAATCCCCGGCCCTAAATCTGTATTTTAATAAACACCTCACATGATCAAAAGCAAGTGACTACATAAGAAAAAACACAGGTGTAGACATTACACTACATAGATGAGCAGATAAATGATAGAAGATACATAGGTAATTATTCAGCTTGGTAGTTTTCATTGCATATTGGTGCTGGTTGGTGAATGGTGAAAGAATTATAAAGTCTCAAATTTAAAACATTGTGAATATTCATAAATTCATATTCATAAATTGAAATGACCTAACATAACAAATAATTAAACTAATACATTTTCTTGAAAGATGTATTATGATGAAGCAAAAATAAGAGAGATATCAGGAATCAATACAAATGATAAATGTACTGTAGGAGTATCTATTTTTAAGTTTTAGGGTTAAATATTTTTTATTTTCAACTGAGAAAATTCTCTTTTAGAATAGTAAATTAATACTAAAGACTTGAGATATTTTACAACCATGAGGGGAAAATCTATTTCTTTCATTTGCTTTTGCTATATAGATTACTTTCTTAATTCACTATGGAGCTGCAGTTAATTCTGTTTTAATAAAGTCCCATGTTAACAAGAAAAAAGTACAGTATTAGGGAAATAAGTCAACGGAAAATGGCCAGTGAATGTTTCAGTGTTATAAAAAGAGAAATATTTCTTATAAATTATAAGGACACAAGTAAATGACAAGACACATGACAGTATAATTGATAAAAACTTGATCTTAATTGCACACGCACACAAATATAGCTGCCAGTCATAATTTGCTGAATAATCACTGTAAGTTTACTTAAAAACTTACGTATAATAGAAATCCTAAGCCATATGCTAAAAGTATGCACAAAAACACAAATACAATTTTGTTATCATTACACAATGCAGATAAGTCTTCAAAAGTAAATTTAAATAATATCCAAAGTTGTGTAAATTTATGGTATTATGTTCTGACTATTATGTACTCTGTATAAAGATAGTGTACATATACAGTATTTTTTAAAGCTAGAAGAAAGAATTTTGAATCTATTCACCATAAAGTAGTAATAAATATTTGAGGCGATAGATATGTTAAACCTAATTTGAACATTGTACAATGCTTGCATATATTAGATCAAAATACCCTGTGGAATTGCATACTTTTTGTTTTTATGTATCAATTTTAAAGTGAATTTTTAAAAATGTAAAAGGAATATGCTTCAAAAAATGCAACATATAATTCACACATCAATACTAGCAAAAATTGAAATTGACATTTATAGGAGGCAAATACTTTTGTTTTTCATTTTCAGAAGTATTCTATTTTAATATACAGTTGTTTGAACATTAATGCAATGGATAATTGAACTTCTATGATACATGTCTTATAAACAAAAGATATCTGTAATCATGGAAAGGGGTGTTTTTGTTTCCCCCTTAAGGAGCCCAGAATCAGCTCAACATGCATTTTATTTATTTCTCTGTAGATGAGCCAATGCTCAGAGTAGCAACTGATTTCGTCTTCATAGCTTTCATTCCAAGCTAAATTCTAGACAGATAAGATCATAAACACATTTCAGCATTTCTCTCCCAAGGGATTTTTATGATTGCCAAAATTATTCGTAACACTCATTATGGAAAACTGTCTACTTCTCCTCAAATTCTTGGTTCCACCCTCACCAGATGCTGTGATCCCTCATCTCACCAAGACTTACACTCATCTGCTTACCTGTTGGTGCTCTTCTCTTCCAAACCATAGGATGGGCATGGGCTATGCTACAGGGTTTGGTGCAACCAATACAACTCTGTTCACAGATGGGCTTGTGCTCCCAAAACCTACTTACTTAGTCACCACAGGGTAGCTAAACTAACTGTAGAAATTTCTAGAACTATATTGGACCTTTCCCTTAAGGTTCAAGTCAGAAATGAAGAACCCAGGCCCTTTCTTCTTAGTACTTAAACCCCAATTTGACTTTTATATGTTTGCTGAAACAAAACAGGCCATAAAACACAGGAAAAAAGAAAAAAAACATACAGTTGCAGACACACAGGATCTTTTCTTTGCTGCCTGATAACTTGTCAGTGTTCAGAGGTAGGACAGAACAGGACCTCTGTTCCCTGTAAGTCTGCTTCACCTTAGCCCTGTGGAGAGGCAAAACATAGTCAACACTTGCCAATCCAAAAATTATTATTATTTTTAAACATGTGTGTCTGATTTATTTCATTTGAAAGTATGGTCTCAAGGTACATCCATTTACCTAAGGTGTCTCAAGTTTATCCTTCTTTGTGGCAGAGCAGTACTACATTGTGTATAAAAACATTTTCTTTATCCATTCATCCACTGATGGGCAATTGGGCTGTTTCCAAGATTTAGCTGTTACAAATGGTGCTGCTATAATCATGGTTGTGCATATATTGCTGTGGTATAAATCAATAAAATTCCTATACACAAACAACAATTAATGAAAAGAAATTAGGAAAACAACACCTTTCAAAATAGGAAATGAAATCCTTAGGAATCAATCTAATGAAGGAAGTAAAGGACCTTTACATTGAAAACTATAGTACTCTGAAAAAGGAGATCAAAGAGGATATCAGAAAATGAAAAGATATCCCTTGTTCTCAAATATATTGAAAAATGACCGTGCTTCCAAAACTGTTATACAGATTTAATGCTATCTCGATCAAAATACCAAAAGTGTACCTCACAGAACCAGGGAAAACAATCCTAAATTCATTTCAAACCAGAAATGACCTAGAATGATAAAAACAATTTTGGGAAACAAAGGCAAGGCAGAGGAAATCACAATCTCTGACTTGAAATTATACTACAAAGATAAAGTGATACAAACAATATAGTACTGGCAAGGGGGGAAAAAAAACTAGATCCAAAGATCAGTGAAACAGATTAGGAGATGCAGAAACAACTGTAAACATAACTACCTTATATTTGAAAAGGGAGCCAAATGCCTCACTGCAAGAAAGATAGCCTCTTTAATAAATGATGCTGGGAAAACTGGCTTTCCAAATGCCAAAGATTACATCTAGACCCATATCTCTCTCCAAAAATTATTTTTTAATATTGGCAAAATAATAATTATTAACTAGCCATGTCTCTGCTTTTATAAAAAGCATCTTTCTGCTTGAACACAGAAACATTATAATGATTGTCATATTTTAAACAAACTCCCTTTTATTAAGATTGTTTTAGTTGAAGGGGGTATAATAAAAGCAATTTTTAAAATACACAATTGAGGGCAGCAATAAGAGAAAAAGTTTAAAATATTTGTGCAAATAATTTTTCTATAAAACGTCTAAAAGATTATCATTTTGGGGCCGGGAATTTAGCTCAGCGGTTCGGTGGCCTGGTACCAAAAAAAAAAGATTATCATTTTTCCACATGAAATATATGTTTAGGTGCATATTGTTATCAGTTTTTATTCTCATTTGTGCACGTTTGCAGTACACAATGTTCACATTCCTTGTGTGGAATTGGTGTGTGCACATAACACATCTCAGTTCTTTTTCTCAGCTCCTTTCACTTCCTGCCCTCCCTCCTCCATCTCTTGATCCCCTTGCCATTTGAAAAAAAAAATCTGTGTTCCTACTTCCTATTATTTATCTTTCATTTCGCTCTTTATTTATAATTTAAATTTTGAATTTAAGAGAAACCAATGATACTTAAACTATGCATCTTTTTTAATTTCATTTAACATTATGGCCTCAAGACTCATCCATTTTCCAACAAATGACTCAAGCGTGTCCTTCTTGGTGGCAGAGTAGTACTCCATTGTATATAAATAACACATTTTCTTCCTCCATTCACTGGCTGATAGACTTATAGGCTGCTTCCAAGATTTAGCTATTATGAATTGAGTTGCATGTTTTTGGGGGTTGGGGTTTTTTTTTTGGAATATAAGAAACAAGATAAAGCAGAGAGAAAATTTGGAACTTGGAAGGTAAGTTGTGATTTTTGTACTGCTGCTTTCTGAGAGGTAATGAATTATGTTTCTCTTAATCGAAAAATAGTGGAAAGTAGAAGTCTATAGAAGATGGGAAAAAGGCTACACAATTTTGGATACTTGAACAAGTTACTTTAATTCCCAGATTAAGAGCCAGTGACAAATACTCTAAAATCATGGATAACCTAATAAAGATTGGAGAAGAGCTAGTTTTACTCAACAATGGGAAGAAAAGAGTAGATTGTGGGGGAAATGTATTTAATCACACTTAATTTAAAAATTTCTTTTCACCTAAATTATACATTATTCATTTAACTGCATATTACTCAAGTGAA
Organism: Fukomys damarensis; assembly: GCF_012274545.1. Classification (NCBI taxonomy): domain Eukaryota; kingdom Metazoa; phylum Chordata; class Mammalia; order Rodentia; family Bathyergidae; genus Fukomys; species Fukomys damarensis. Next base: position 19,850,639 of record NW_022900930.1, read on the forward strand.
TCAGGTAGTAATTTTAAAAGACACTGAATACAATTTCTAAGCATGATTTGTGTTTTAAAGAGTAGAAAAAGGACATTGTTTTAAATCTCTCAGTTAATCAGGCTTATAAGAGCTGTAGATGCTAGTATGAAGACAGCCCAGTTATCTCCATACAGAGAGTAGATACATATGGAAACCTGAACTATAATTCTTATAAAATAAAAGTTTTTTGCCCTGTAGCCTATAAAACATTTAAAACTATTTTAAATATCATTGTAAATATATACAAACTTTTAAAAGATTTTCAGCAAGCTCTAGTTATGTATTGTTTAGATAATAGAGCATTCTTTATAAAAGTCTATCATGACTTCTGAAATTTGTAAGTGCCTTCGGAAGTCTGAAGTTGTCCTAGCCCATTCACAAAGGATAAATTGCCAAGAATATGGCCCATCCAGTAGCCTGCTTTCCACTTTCTGTCCAGCTGCTAGCTAGTTGATGACTTTAGACAACCTACAGAAGGCCTGCAAATATCAACTATTATAATTATGGTTCTTTACCTGAGAAACACAGTTTTAGTGAATAATATTCTAAACTTTACTTCAGTGCAGATCAAAAATTTGGTTGAGTTCTTGATTTCTGGATAGATTCAGATGCCACAGTCTTTTCCCTTTAAAGATATGCGAAGTAAATCCACTATGATCTCTTGAATTTGCATTTTTAAGATTGTATTTATGATTTCCAAACGGTACTTCATCTCCAAATTTGCTTCTACAGAGAAATATGTTTCTACTCACTTAAGCAACTATGTATATACCACGATACTGCTTTTTCCAAGACATGAAGCCTTTTTTTCAGAGAACTGATAGCAAGCAACGACTTCATTTTTTCTGATGGAAAAATCTACTTCCCCTTACACAGCACATTGTGTATGTCTAACACAGGCCAACATTAGAGGACAGGTTCCCCTCCCTAGATAAGCAGTCTAATTATTCCTATATCTTGCTTCTGCACCTATACTTGGATATTCTTCTCTATTGATTTCATATTTAATTTTAGTGAGAAAATTGCAAGGAAAAATCCTTTAATACTTTAATAATAATAAGATCCACTTCATAGCAAATTTATGAAATACTATTCTCAGATTTGTATTTAATTTTTTGTTCTGTAGAAACTTAATTAAAAAATTTACCTATTTAATCTAAGCAGATAATTTAGTACCTATTATTTTAATTTTTTTCTTTAATAAAAATTATGATGGATTAGTTTCCATTGCAGAAATTGCATTTATAATCTTTCTTCTATAATTTTAAAATAATATATTTTTCTATTTATATAAAGGCAGGCATTCTTTAAATCCAATTCTATTTTGTCTACTTAGTAGCAGTCAGATCGTTGGCATTTTACTTAAACTCTCATAAAATTTGTAGACTGAATACTAACATCAAGGATTGTTAAAATGATTCACTGAAAAGCTATACTTGGTAAATACTAGTTGCCTTAAATACTTTTTATTTTTTTAAATGATTTTAGATTCACACAAAGTTGAATAAAATGAGATAAAATTTTTCACATATTGCTTAACAAATTTCCCTTAATGGTAATATCTTGTCAAACTATGGTACAATAGCACCGCCTGGATATGATATTGATACAATCTGTAATCTTATTCAGATTTCCCCAGTTTTAAATTTTTATTTTAATGTAATGTAAGTAGATATTAATAAAAATATAAAAGCCATTCTACTAAAATAATTTTTCACAAAAATATTAGAGAACAACAATGATAAACATATTGTGTACCATCATCTTAAAAGAACATATTTTCATTTGCTAATCTATCCCTCAGCTAATTCCCTAGATTTCGCCAGTTTTATCTGTACTTTTTTGTGTATGTTTACATTTTCATTTTAAAATAATAATAAAACTTACAAAAACTTTAAGAGAATAATGCAGGTATTTTTTGTTCAATATCCTAAATCCCTTTCAGTTGTTAGTCTCATACCCTATCATCTCCTGAATATGTTAATATAAATGTCTTACAAATAAAGACATTGTTCTGCAAAACAAAAATACAACCTCCTTAGAATCTGGAAGTTATATATGCACATTACTATACTCTGATCTGTAGACATCATTCAAGTTTCAATATTTTTTCCAATAGAATCCTTTACAGAAAGAATCCAATTGTATTTAGTTGTCATATCTCTTTAGTCCCCTTCAAACTAGATCCATTTCTTCCTCTTTATCTGACTTCTGAGCTGCCACTTTAAAAAATTGCAGGCCAGTTATTTCATGGTATGTCTTCCAATTTAAGTTTGTCTGATTTTTCTTCATAACTAGACTCAAATATTTTAGATAGAAATATCAGATCAGTAACACTGTGATATTCTTAGTGCATTCCACCAAGTAAGAAACACATTCAGTTTCCATTTTGGGTGACATACTTGAAGAAAGTAGTACCCGCTAGGTTTCCTCATAGTAAATAGAGTCTCTACGACATTTGTAATTGATAAATAACTTGTACTAAGGCACTTTGACTATATTATGTATTTTATGTATTATCTTTCATCCACATATTTACATGCTTTGATGTTTTTTTCCAACATTTTTCATTATTGTGATGGTTGTAAAACTGTTCCTTCTATATTAATTAACATTCCGTTGTAAGGAAAAGCTTTCATTTTTTTCTTAGATATTCATTCATATGTGCGTGCACACATATATTCCCCTTTTCTTAATGTTGTGATCTATTACTATCATTACTCTTTTGATTATGAAATTGAACCAGATTTAATCAGTGGGAGTCCCTGCAAGCATGCTTATGTGATTTCTCAACATAAGGCTATAATTTTAGGACTATTTCATTATCTACTTGTAAAAATAGATGTGTTGTTTCTTAGGTACTTACCTTTGTCTAGCCAAAGAATTAGTAATTTTTCCAAGAAGTAAAATTTCCTTTTAATCTTCATTAATTAGAAACCAAAATGTAAGCAAAAAAAGGTGCCCATTGCAACTGAGATATTACTGCTCCGAGAAAAAAATAATTGGAAATATACGAATTACACTATATATAGTTATGTTATCTGTTTGTCTTTCTAGCTATCTAGATAACTAGGTGTCCTTATTCAGCCAAGTCTCTTGCCAATGAAAATTATGAGTCCAAATCGACATTTGAATTCCCCGTCTAATATCACTTTAGTTTTCTCTTTCTCCAGATTTGCGATTCTCTTCCAAAAGGAATAAATCTGACTCAGAAATTCTCTCTCTATATATATTTTATATATGTGAATATATATATACATATTTCCCTCTTATATGTACTCAACTCTTATCAAAGCTATCTTTGTCCTTCTCCCCACACCACTCCCTGATGTAGACAGAGCCCTAAAACTGCTTGACTCTCCGAATACCACTGTCGTCCCCCTTTACAGATCCATCTTTCCTGTCTGTCACACTCCTTCCCCAACATTTGACATTAGGATCCCGCCACGCTACCCCTGTCACATAGCTTCCCCAATTTACTTAGGTTCTGCTAGCACGTGCCAAGCTGCTACCAGTGCTCCCTCCCCACTCCTCATCCTACTCAGGACCTGCAAACCCCACCAGACTGCTGCCTCCACCGCCGCACGGGCAGAGGTGATCACATCCATACCTCATGGCTCCTTGAACAAATTAAGGAAAAAGAAAGGAAAGAAAAAAGGAATAGAATGGAGAAAAAGAGAGAAAGAAAAAAGAGAAGAAAGGAAAAGCACAGAGGATTTTATTAAAAATCGAGGGATCTATTTATCATCTCTCTCGCTAGAGATAGGACATGAATCTGTCTCTGTCTAGCTGGCAGTGAGTTTGTGTTATAAAGTATAGTGATGAAAAAATTAATTTACAATATTTGCAATAGGGTAAGAAAATTGAAATCTGAAAGTTGACTGGGCTGTCAAAATTTGTCATCTACTCAAATTCCTCATTCTGTGTTTTTCTGCATTGTTATATATTAAGAGCACCCTGCTCCCCACTGTCACAAACTCTCTTAACCTTTCAGCCTACTATTATAAGGCAAAGATCTGAAACTCATTCAGATATTGTAAATCACTAGAAGATAGTGACTTCAGATAAACCACTACCCTGAAACTTAGTGCTTGGAGTTATTTCTTTATTTCAAGTCTTTTTAAACAAATGGTTTCCCTAGCTACCCACTCTACCGTCTCTTGCTTCTCTATCCTACATAAATGACTCCGTTTTTGAGCTTTACTCCCCATATCTAATTCCTTCCTGCCTCTACCATACTGTGAACATTTTCTAAACAATGTCCGCAACTAGTTTTTGATATTTTATGAATAATCAGTAACTTCTCATATTCTCATACTCTCACTGGGAAAAAAAATGATTGGTTTTACACTGATGGCTAAAGAATGTATAATGAAGAGAGTAAAATGTTTTTTTTTTTTAAATAGAATTATTTTCCCTTTACAGAGAAGATGCTTCTCCAACTTTATCATGTTGAGAGCATAAACCCCATAATGCCACACGCCCCCTCACCTCCGATGAACAAACAAAGAGGTGCCTATGTCAGAAAAAGGCTGTGTCTGACTCAAAGGAAAATGCAGATGCTGGCCCCAAGAGGTGGAGGTCTGTTTCGTTTTCATGGGATGGGAGCTTAGCATGGCTCTGGAATAAAAGAACATGAAATTTCCTTGTCTAGTATCTCGTTGCATTTCTCCTCTCTTTTCCTGCACTAAAAACTCTTGCTGATCTGACAAAATGAGACACAGATTTTTAAAAAGGCCTTTCTGTCTCCTTTGGAGCTTTCTGAATAAACATTTTTTTCATCCCTAACAAAATTGCGTGCTATTTTTCCTAGGGAACAATAAGTAACATGGACCCGAGAGGCAAATAACAAATGGAAACCTGAATCAAAGGTCTGGTCCTGTCTCTATTCCGACTTTTAAGCCGTGGGTGGGTAGGTTAGACTCAAACTCTCGTGGGACAGTTATATCAGTCAGAGACCCTGAAGAGATTCTGGTTGCTAGAGGCCTAAACCTTTGCTTCTGATTGCCTTTCTCGGTCATTTTGGTGATCAAACATTTAACATTTCAGTCAGATTCTCATTAGACTTTTCTTCCTTTATAATGTCTGCGTGGTTGGAAGGTGTTTTATTGACTGTCTTGAGCAGCAGCACAGGAAATTGTCATTAAAACAGAGGAAACTTAATGAAACATAAACGGAAGGAGCACAAATACACCAGTTCCTATTCTTCATTGCTGTTCTTTCCAGATGTGCTGAATTTTCTGGAAATGGAAAGAGGAAAAAGAACGAGCAGTGGTGTCTAAAAATACATAATTGGATTCAATGACTATTGTGCTGGAAAGGTGTTTTTCAGTACCGTCTGGGGGAGAAAAAGTCACAGGAGAAATTGTATCTTGGCTTGCCTTACAACTTTATTTTCCACCATGTCTCAGTTAAACCTGGCTGTCACCCTCTTTGCTTTACTTGGTATGAGCCCTCTGAACATATATTAAGGATGCAGTGCCAAAGTAGCTGCACCATGTCTCCACTTCAGCTTTTACTTGGCTGGCAGTCACTGCATATTGGAAAAAACCAAGGCATATCACTTGAAATAAAGGGGAAAATATTCCTTATGGAGGAAGACTACAGGAAAATTTGGAAAATAGTCACTAGTATTATGAAAATCTTTTCTTTGCGACTAGGTTGCCTGAAATCACACTTTCCTTCATCCCACTCAGAGCTACTGACTGAGTTTTACTTCAAGCTGTTGACAAGGTGTCTCTTCCTAAAAGAAATCCACTTTAGCAGGTCTGTTTTGATTCTTTTCATAATGAGGAACGTGACTTGGTCTTTTAACCATTTTCTTTACTTGAAAGACTTTTAAAATGTTAATTTGAGCATTGACAGAGTGATATTTTACAAAGTTACATCTTTCACAAAGTTACAGCAAAATTCCCAACTTTCCATTCTTCATATTCTCTCTATCCTGTCATTTTCCAGCCCAAAATCTCACATAAAAAGCAATATAGATTAGTGAGGAAAAAAGAAGAGAACCCTGTAGCAGAGAGGCAACTCATTTTTTTTCCTGTATTAAGAATGTTCCAGTCATCCATCTATTTATTAATATCCATCAACTGAAATTTGCTACCTATGCTGTGGAATACTAGACATTTGAGAGAATGGAAAGACCTATTAGACACAATTTCTGTTCTCAAAAATTTAGATTCTCATAGGGAAGGAAAGACATTTTTAGAAAAAAGTACTGAATAGTAGAATAAGCTCTGTGTGAAACATACAGTGCTTCCTCCTCTCTAACCTGTGATTTGGAATATTGGGTGGATAATTTTGTATTTGGCACTACAACATAACACAAATCTAAAAAAAAACTCCTAAAAATAAAAAATCATACTCTTAAAGTTGAATCATAAGGAGAGAAAAGAACATACTCAACTTTCTTGGCAAAAGTAATGTCTTTATAGACCTCTTTTCTTTATATCTATTCCCTTATGAAACCAAATAGCTTGAGTTTAAAGACTCTTTATTCTAGAATGTTTACAACATTCACTTTAGAAGATGGAAATGCAGTAATTAAGGAGGCAAGAGTGGCAATAGTTATTACACTTTCAGGAATCCTTTACCACAGCCTGGACTATAAGAGCCAGTTTTATGAAAGAAGATAATATTAGTTAGAACACTGGGGAAAACCAGTAATTGTCAGAACTGCTGTTGGCTTTGTCATGAAACAAGAGTAAACCTAAGCCTAGAATCCAGAAACAAAAATGGTTCCAAGTTTTTCTTTCACTACCAGAGTATGTCTGCATCTCTAAATAAACAAAATTAGATAAGATAGTTTTATATTTCTCAAGCTTTGGAAAGAAATTCTTCTGTAATGCCAAATATTAGTACAGTTCAAGGTCCTTATACAATGTCCCCAAATGCTTTGGGTGCTTTTAACACTCTACTCCCACTTTCCTCAGTGATATGCTTGAGTTGCAGGATGGCAAATCTGATGATCTCGTCTCAAACCTTTTGTTATTTTTAAAGATTTGGTCACACTCTCTGTAGCAGTTATGAGTGTGAATTTGATTGGCTTTGAAATCTGCCCTGTGAATTGGTTATGCACGTTTTTCAGTGTGTCTGGCAGATCATGGAGGTGTTGCCTTGTGGTCCATGTCTGGTCCCTTTCCCGCTCATCCCTGGAGCTGCTCTCCTGCTCTGCTCCTCAGCCACCACGAGCTGGGCATTGTTTGTTGTTCCGCCATGATGATCATGCCTTGGAGCCAGACAAATGGTCTAAATTTCCTGAAACCATGAGCCAAATTCAATCCCCCATTGAAGTGTAAGTTAAGCGAAAGTGTAAATTGTAGGTATTGGACAATGTGTACAGCAGTGGCGAAGCTGACTGTTACACTCTGAAGTTCTTTCTTCATTTTGGATGTGAATATATCAAGAAGGGCAAAGTAGCTATAATCCGCAGTACAGGAAATTATGAGGTAGCCAGTGACATTTAAAAAAAATTTTCCAAAAATTGATAGGTGCAGAGATGATTTCCTGATTGATTGGGGAAAAGGAGGATGAATTAGTATTCTTGCTTGTCTTATTGTTCAGTAGGAGAAAATAATACAGTATGTCATGTACCTGGAATTTGTTTAGAAGGAGGGTTTTTCAATCCAGCGCAAGATAACAAAATCACATATGCATGCTGGTAGCAAGACGCTGTCCAACTTTACGTAAGGAAATTTTCCCTTGCCTAGAATGTTAAGGGTGGTGGGACCATTGACTTATACCATCTCTGGGAAGGACTTTGACACCTCACAGTAGATATTTGAAAATGCCATAGGTCCCGATCATCTTCTAGGCTGTTTCATGAGCAAAAGACAAGAAGGAGCAGCCATATTAGAAGAAAGGACAAAAAAAGTGTTGAACTGGCAGTTGTTGTCAGATAGGTATGCTAACTACTAAGGCTCCCAGAAATACCAGTGTTTTCTTCAGGACACCAGCAATTCTGTGTAATGAAGTGGGAGCAAAAACAAAAATCTTGAATGACAACAGGTGACTTTAAATTCACAGGCCACCTGGGCCTGAAGATACTCAAATTATGTAAGACATTTTATTTCAATACAATTATTTGCAGATATATATATCCAAAAATTTGCCTCTCCACACAAATTCTTTGTGAGCTTACACTATGTGCTACATATTAGAGTAGGAGCCGGGGTCCACTAGGGAAAAGATAATCAACAATAGCTTCACTCAATTAGTAGAGACACAATAAATACATAATCAAATAAAGAAATGATAGATGTTTGGGGAGATAGATGCATTCTATATATTTAAATATTATGCAATGTATACAGGTATCAAAACATCATGCACTTCATTCATCTGTACAATTTTTATGTATCAGGTAAAATAAATTTAACTAAAAGAAACAAAACTAAATACTATCCTCATAAAATGTCATTTTGAATTTGAATTAAATATCTATTTATGGATTAAAGGTGCATACAATAAAACATAGTAATGGTTTCAAAACAAAAATAATGAAATTTCAGGCTGTGGTCAGAGCTAGTGACAAGCAAAGAAGGAAAAAGGAATAGAGAACATTTGTAGGGAAATGAATATAGTTATCTACATTATTCACTTATTTTATGCATGTTTTCAAAAATCAACATATGTGATTGTACTAGTAATATTATTTTCACATTTTAATATTATGCATCTGACATATAACATTTTACATTTTGTAGGACTTATATATTCCTTCTTTTACTCTACAATATTCAATCACGTGGAGATATTACCATTTGCATAACCATTTTCACTTCAATTGGATATGTAGATAAGCTTCCAACATATTGCTGACTTAAATATCTTCACACATATCTGAGCAAAATTATCCTGGGGTTTATTCTCAGAAATTGAATTGTTATGTAAAATACATATGCATAATATTTTCATCAGTAAATCCGAATTTACTATTAAAACGATATTCCAAGATACACCGTTACTAGTAGTATATAGTCTACTGGTTGCATATCCTTGTTCACATTTGATACTAATCAAAATAGAACTTTTTTCAATTTGATGGGTGCAAACTAAGATCGTTTATGCATTTTAATTTTCATTCCTCTAATCACTAGTTTGAGTATCATTTTTATTTATTAGTATTTTGAGCTTCAACTTATATGAGTTGCCTATTCAAAATTTCTATTTATATATAATTGACTTCTCATCTTTATCTTAAAAGTTATAAAACTATAAAACAAAAAGCATTGTGTGTAAACTATATATTCAATCTATCAATTTTGTTCACAGACATTTTCCTGTGGGTCTATAACATTTTTACCTTCCCAGCATTATAGTTTAAGTATAAAATGTCCCCCCAAAGACTTCATTTCCATTTTTTTTACTTTCTCATATTTTTTTTCTTTTCCCTTATTTCCTTTCCCCTACCCCTCCCACATCCCCTTCCCCTCTCACTTCCCCTACACCTTTAGACCTTTTCTTGTTATTTCACATTGTCAGTTATACCATTAGGATCTTACGTACAACTGTAGTTTTTCACACCAGAGAAACTATTTGGTATTCACATATGTGTGACTTATTTAGTTCACTTAAGAGTATATCCTTAATAAGCATCCATTTTCCTATGAATGACTCTAATTTCTCATTCTTTATGGCTGAGTACTATTCCATTTTATAGAAAAAATACATCTTCTTTATCCAGTCTCCAACTGATGGGCAAATCGGCTGTTTCCAAGTTTTTGCTATTTCAAACTGTGCCATTATACACATGGGTGTGTGTATATCACTGTGATATGATTCTTTTTATTCTTTTGGAAAGATACCCAGCAGAGGGATGTCTGGGTCAAATGGAACATTTGCTTTTTGATTTACAGACAACTTGGAGTTTACATTGAACATGATGTGGACAGGGATCATAGTCATTTTTCCTCCTCTCTGTCAATCATTTTGCTCAATGTTATTTAACAAATAATCAATCATTTGCCATGAATTTTTCTTTGCCATGTTTTTGATGACAGCTCAACTGTATTATAAATCCCCATACATAAAAACATCTGCTGAATGTACTCTTCTGTTCAATTGATTCACTTATCTACTGCCATAATATTTTATTAATAAAACTTTATAAAAATGTCTTTATATAATAGGAAATGGATCTAAAACATGAACAATTTTACAAATTTACCTATTTACAATATATAATATATTATAATATAATATATAATATAATATAATACATTAGTATAATATTGATAATATAATATTAATATGTTATATAATGTTGTTATATAATGTGTTATATAATATAATGCAATATTTAAATATTTACTATATATAGTTATATATAGATGTATATTCCAAAAAGATGGTTTGCAATAAATTATTCAGCAACTGCCTGAATATATTTTGCCTTTGAAAATAGGGGATTGAAATTAAGGTTTCATTTTTCTAGTCCTAATATATACATATATATGAATTCTTAGGTATGTTACATATAGCATTCATAGAATAACATACACTATTAATAATGAGAGGGATAATTCATAGCATTCCCTATTGATTACTGACAATAAATCAATGTTTATCATTTGTTTTCCATTCCAAAGCCATATTCCTTATTCTGTTCCTGGGGTTCCCATAGAAGGTTCTCGTCCCATTCCCTTAGAGACTGATCCATCACCATGATTACTATGCCTATGTCTAGGCTGAATAGTTATATCCACGATTAAAGAAAGAGTAAATAGTTTTTACGACAGTAGTCAGGATCCTCCTAATGCATGGGAACATTTCATTAGTATTCTTACTTTGGTCCAAGACAATTCAGGATAAATATATAATTTATCTGTATTAAGTCTTAATCCCAGGATAATTTATTAACTGTTTCTTCATCCTTGTGTCTACATACAATATTTGCTTTCTTAAGATAAATTTATGAAAGTCCTCACACTTCACTTTTATTTTAAAAATATTATCAACAGTCCACTAATTGAAAATCTTAGAGTCAGTGATTCTTAAGATTTAAGAAAAAGTCATATTCTGTAATTTTAGTTCAAACACATCAAAAATCTTTTAGAAATTTAAGTAAGAAAGAAAATAATCAAAAGTTTCAAAACTTATATGCAATGAGTCCCTCACTTTTTGTAGTTGTTTGGGACATCTAGAAGTAATAAAGTGGAAATTAATCTATTTGATACAACCTTCATCTTCATTTTTTAGATCCATGACTTTTTTTGCTTTTGACGATGTTGGAATCAGATCTTAATGTGCCAACCTCCCCTCCACATAAACAATGATTTCTATCTATGGTTGTTTGTCCCTTCGCATTATCCCTCTCACTAAGTGTGAGCAAGACCTGTGACTTGCTTCTATTCAATTGAAGATGGCAAAAAAATGGGGCAACTTTTATGACTACCTTTTGCTGCATCCGAGTCTTGCCATAGGAGTAGAGAGCATACATTCAGGCTAGATGAAGTAAACACCACAGAGGGCCACACAGCAAGGGGCTGCAGGCTGAGACCTGGCCCTGTGTCAGGAACCACATTACATGCAGCCTCACTTGACAGCCAAGAAAAATGCCGAAGCCCTCCATCATGCAACTTGAAGAAAATGGGTTCTGCCAACTCCTGATGTGAGATTAGGAGAAGATTCTAAAGGATTTTACAGTTAAAAATTATTTTACCTTCAAGAAGAGTAAACAGAAAGATGTTCTTAGGCCACACAGAGATAAATGTGATGATAGGAAATATAGATGATTCTGCAAACCGCTGATCCAGAATGAAAGCTAATTACTTGAGTTAGGTGGACTTCAAATTTAGAAGGCAGAGAAAGCTGTTCACACGAAAGAAAGCCCTTGGTCACTGGTCCGTGATGAAAGCCACTTAAAGTCCTCATAAGGGAGACAGAAATATTAGAGTCTACATAAATATTAGAGTGGTGTGTAGGGGAGGCTTTTCTGAGGTTCTTTTAGAAAACATGAATTATAAAATTTTATTTCATGCCTAATAAAAAGGCCTAATCGCAAGTTAGTTCTAAGAACAAAATGTTAGTACATAAATTGAGCACATATTTCTCCAAAAGTACAATTATAGAGCATTGAATGAATGTCCTACCATTTGATTTAAGAGAAAAGTTAAAATATTTGACATTTAGTCCAGTGCTGCCACCTACTTTGCAAGAGATCTCTGGCCAAAAAAAAAAAAAAAAAAAAAAAAAAAGACATTTTTAGACAAAATTACAAAATTTCATCAGTTTTCCCATGGTCTTTCTTAATTTTTTAATAGCAAAGCCATCCTGTTTTACTTTGCTGTTACCCATTGCATTTGTTTCTTTTTCTTTCATGCTGTTGCTAGCTGATTGTAAATTGTTGTCATCAAGTTGGTTACAATATGGGTAGTTTTTTACATCACTTTTATTGACTTCATGAAATAATGCATCATTTATACATTTGCTTTATTATTTTTTAAAAGTTTTACATTATTTTTCAATTGTATTGGTGCATATCCAACAATTTGGAAATAAGTCCATCTCATTGCAAAGACAATTTCTAATATTTAACCATGAACTTGAAAAGGAAAGAGCAGGGACATTTGTATATTTTGTATATAACTATCTTATACAAACCCTAATGTAAAAATCTCACTTTCTACTTTGAAATTGGCTGTATTCCTTACTCTATTCCCAATCAGTCTATGATTTCCTCTTCTATTTACCTCTACAAAGATAAGGCTAGTGCTTCTGGAAAAATATACAAATTAAAGCCATGATCTATAAATTCCTCCAGGGAAGCCCCTGGTTAGGACAGGGTTACTTTGTACCTTCTTGGTAATTGACCATGTAGACTGGCTTCTATGAAGTAAGAGATCAGCACAGTTTCAAATGCTATTAAAATCTGTAGGTGTATAATATCTGTTGCCTCTTGCAAATAAGAAATATAATAATGATTTTTATATTTCAAAACACAGACTTAAGTACATATAGTAGGAACAATGAACTACTTTGGATCACTGGGAAAATGCAAATTTGTATGTAAAAATGTCATCTATTACTGAAGAAAAGGATTCTGGGAGAGTTTTGCACTTCATACCATGTATTCAAAGTCACCGTGACATAATTGTGTGGGGCCCTTTTGGCTTTAGTAGCCAAGAGACAGGCATATTCATGGTATTTTTTTAAAATATAGGCATGAATAGACATGATTTTCTGATGATCAAGTATGAGCAATGACAAGGTAACTTGATTACCACTTAAAATAATTGACTTGGCTCTGGAAGCAATCCAGTGCTTCCTGAACTTACAGGTGCACGTAGGTCGTTACTTTCGTTGATTAGAACACAGTAAAACCCAAATCAGAGTTTGAATTCCTATGGAGACCAAGTTAACTTCACTCTATCCCACTGCCAACTCCTACCACGAAATAGCGATTCTTAGTGGTTGATCACAAGATAATCTCAGTGAGAAGAAGGTACAGGTTTAAATTAAACCTGTCATTACAACTGGAGGCACAATGACAGCTACAGCGTTTTTCACTCTGAGCTGTGAAGCTTTCTCTGCAATTATAGCTAATCCAAAAGAAGAGAACAAAACATTAAACCATCTTCTAAGCAAAGTGCTGGGATGGAATTTTCCTTGGTTCTAGTTTCAGAGTAAGTATATCCACTGGTGTAAAGTACATCGTTACTAAAACACAATTTTAATCTATTAGCTACGATTAGGGTTGTAGAAATAGTTTAAGGTTTAGGTGCCATAAGCAAAATGGCAGATACTTTCTTTAAGGGAAGGAATTACAGAATTGATCCCATTGGATTACAGGCCCAATTTATAAAGCAAATATCAATCCAAGAAGAATAACAATATAAGGAGCCTTGTTCTCCACTGCTGCTGTGTGCCAATGTACTATGCTTCTTTGGTTTTTGTTTTCTTTATTGCCACTGTTGTTTCTTTTCTGTTTTGTTTTGAACTTCATTGTAAAGGCATTTTTTCACATCAGGTTATATGAAAATGAAAAATTGTAGCTGCTTTAGTAAGAAAGGCTATCCCTCGATGCCTTTTTAAGCTTTAATATATTGCAAATTTGGTATCACTAAGCAAAGAGAAAAGAAGTACTTTGATCAATTGTCATTGTCAAGCCATTATGATTTTCTTTTCCTGGATTACTGATAGAAACATTAAAAATTATGAAACTTTCTGACAAACATAAGAAAACTACACAAGAATTTCTTTCATTTCAAGGAACTCTGGTTATAAAATATCACAAATGTATGTAAATTAAAAATTAATAAAAATCTTAAATAATATTTAAAATGAAAGTATTTAAATAAAAATGCTCGGTAACATACTCCCTTAAACTTAGAGCTTTGTCTTTATTGTGCCAACATTTACAAAATACATTTGGAAATTGTACTTTCACTGTAAAAATAAAATAGCTGCTCAAATGTGAAGGAGAACAAGGTAGGAGGGAGAAAAGGACAAGGAAAAAAAGTGAAAATAGAAGGTAAAATGGAAACAAAGCTTTTGTACATAAGGAGGGGAGAGGGCTTGGGGGATGGGATAAAAAATTAATTAAATTTTAAAATAAACTTTAAAAAATGTTAAATAAAAGAGCTGACTACTTAATTTTACTTGAATTGTTTTTATAAGTGGATATAAATTAAAATTTCTATTATGGCTTGGATAGTTTTGAAATGTATACCACAGTAATTTTGTGAAAGAGCCCTTGTCTTGGGAGTGTCTGACATTTCTTCATGATTAGATTCAGTTCATGTATTTTTAATAGGGATATTAACATAAACAATGTGATATCCTTACTGCATGATATCAGAAGGTACACAAAGATAAACTTTTCTTTCTTTTTTTGGTACCAGGGATTGATCTTGGGACCTTGAGCTAGGGAGGCAGGCAGTGGAACCACTGAGCTAAAACTCTGGATCTAATAGAAACTTTTAAAAAAAATATTCAACATCTGTTCCGACTTCTCAATAAAAAATGTTTATTTAAACTTATATTTTTCATAATTTTAATACTTTAATCATAACATATTTTTATTCTGCTTCCTTTATTAATATCATTGCTTTTTGTTCCTGTATCCCTTCCTAATTAGCTAAATTGGTGCACCATAATTTATTTCATCATTTGACTGTTATTAGGTATTCAGATGTTTCAAATGTTTCATTGTACTTGTTCTTAAATGAGTAAAAATCATAGATTCTACCAAAAAAATCACAGCAAAACAATATGCAAATGTAAGATAATTTCTCTCCTCCCAGGTTTTTGGCAATTGTGTCCCTCTTCTCAACCAAATGACTAGAGTAATGCAGGCTCTACAGTAAGCAGGATTCAACAGGGAACATGGGTGGGATCAGTATGTATTCATTCCCAGTTCTAGAAAGTATTTTAAATGTATGCCTTAGTGACGCTGGTTTCATCTTGTCAGTTTTATTGATGGACTGCAGAATGCTTTTGTAAGCATTGTGCTTTTGTAGAGAAAAATATAGTTTAAATGGCCTAAAATCATTTATTTACAAATTTACTAAGGAAATCTTTAGAATATAAGAACTAAATAGGAGTTGTACTTACACTTTCTCCAACTCTGGCACTAGAAAAGAAACCATTTATGAGAACTTTCTGCATACTTACACAAATGGAGAGAGGATTGTTTTACATAAAGCAGCTGTTCTGAATGTAACCAAACTACTGTCAAGTTTCAGAAATAGTATGTTGATGTCCCATAGTGAAGCTTCACAGATCCTATATACCATGTGAAATGTCCTACTTCGGCTAACTGTGGGCCAGTTGGAATTTTTGAAGAATTCAACCTCAACTCTGAAAGCTAAGTACCCTAATGCAATGTCAGAATCCCAAGACAGAAAGATAGCATAAAAGAAGCAAGGAAGAGGGAGCATTGTTGATCTCTTCTTAAGATAAGTAGTTACCTAATTTCCCAACAATTAATTGTGGCTGCATTTATAAAACTTGTCCAACCACCAAGCTAATAAGCAGCCTATCACAGAGGCAGCTGCTGAGTGGGACAGAATTAATACAGCTCTCACTAGTTATCTCAGTGCTGCCTTTGTCTCTTCACTGTATCTGGTCAACTCGTAATCACCTCCTCTAATGGTCTCAGAGGAAGAAGTAGCAATGACACAGATAATGCTCAATAGTAGAGAAAGCAAAACAAATATTTTCTATTAGGTGTTTGCATATATCATATGATTAAGAAGGAAGTCTGTTTTTCTTTTCAATTATATTTTGCTTAGACTAATATTTTAAATTCACATGTCAAAGAAAGGGTCATTTTATACTACAAAGATAGCAGGAGAAACATTCTAAGTTTCAAAATCCTTAAGATGAGAGTCATTAAACTGGCAAACCACTAATCTGAAATGCAGTTCAAATCTGACAGTGTCCACTCCAGGGCTCTTACTGCCGTTCTTACCACTTTTCCAGACTCCATTACTCTCCTCTCCACTATTCTTCCTCTTTGACCTTAGACCAAAAGGCGCCACAGGCAGAGTGTGCAGTGAGTGTGTACCGGGACTGAGTCTCCACCGCAGTCCCGACTACCTATAGTTCAGATGCTGAGGAGTAAGGATGTTCCTTTCTGCATCACCAATAAGCTCTCAAAGATTCCAAAACCCGTACCATAAAAGGCCTGCGAGTATGCTTAACTTCTGAAAGAACAAGTCCCAGTAGTGAAGGGCAGAGAGCAGCACATTTTTTGTTCTTAAGTAGACCCAGGTGATTGTCAAGGGGTGGCCCTTTCAAGTACTCAAAAGAACACACAATATGGCTTCCTTACATGCATGAACTGTGAGGCTCAGTCAGTCTGAGTTGGTTTTCTGAAGACTTTGTCCTGACTTCTTGAAGCTGGTAACCACCTACCAATTCTTGATCTACACATGACTCCATTCATCTGAATGTGGTCAGTTGTCAATCCACCTTGCCGGGCCTCAAACCTACAACCGTGTCTGTCCCAACACCAGGAGCCCTCTCTTTCTCTATTTTCTTCCAAAACTCTGATCCATGTGAGTCTGATCCATGATATCACCTCTCAGCTGCAGTGCTTCCTACTGTGAGCTCTTGTTTTTTTCATTAAAGTGTTGGAACAAATTTTATTTCTTGCTGCATTCAGGCTCTGCCGTCAATACTCACCAACTTTAACTGCTTTTAACAAAAATTTCTTTCACAAAGAAAAATTGTTTTATCTGTCAAAAGTATTGATTTGGGGAGGGATTGAGTCTCAGAAAGCTATTTTGGAAGGAAAAAAATAGCACCAACATTTTGTTTTTCTTTTCACGTTCCTGGTATAGCCCTTCAAACTCTCTTTGAAAGGCTATGTGGTCACCACTGCTCTTGCAGGAAGTAAGAGGTCACTTGAAAGAAAGTTTCGAAAAAGGAGGCACAGATATAAGTATTTCATCTGCTACTTCACTATAGGAATTATTCTAAACCAGAACTCTAAGGCCCTTCTCTGCTTAGAACCATCAGAGGCCTCCCAGGCCCCAAGGTACTTACACTATATGCCTAGAATTCCATAATTTCCCATGAACTTTCCAGTTTAGTGTGTATCCCTCCCTTCACACATCAAAACACAGCAAATTACTTTCCATTCACCAAAGGCAGCCTGCGTTTAAGTCAGTGAACTGTTAGTATGGAGTGGTTGTCCATGAATACAGACTTGAGAGCCTGTAAGCAGACCCCAGGCCCACTACATCCTCCACTGCAATATCTTGGTCAAGCTTCAGCTAGGAAATTTAATTTCCCTCAAAAAAGGGAACAACTGAATGTGAATCTTACCCTGGCTTTTCAAGCTGTTTCTTTATATATGCAAAAAGAAAGACTATCTCTGTAAAACTCCATTGAATGAATCACAGACCAAAAGTTGCTGTGTCTATACCATTCCCTGGGTTTGTGGCCATAATTAATGTTGGGGTGAAGGATTATTATTATTATTATGCCTTTCTTTATGCCTCTTCACTATGCCAAAGGGTCAGTAATTTTTATTATGAATAACTTCATATCATCCTTCTGTTTTCATTGTAATTTAATAAAATTACTGCATTGCTCGCAATGTACCCTGAAACACATGCAATGTCAGATGCTTTTAATTTAATTTTTTACTCTAATCTGAAATGAAAATAATTTCATCTAGATCCTCCCACATATATGCAGACACTGCTGTGTGTGTGTCTTTTTTACTGTATAAGGTATTCTCAGATTCTTCTATTTTTTAAGTACTAGATTTCATAACCTAACCTGCCTGCCTACACATAACCATTGGATATACCCTCCAAAATAGTTCCTGCTCCCAGATACCATGTTCAGTTCCCAATCTGATGTAGGTAAAAAGATCCTGTCTACAAAATTACCATGGTACAACTTGTAAAACTAACCTAGATTTCATTCTTCCTTTCACTTCTTAGATATTAGAAAACCTTGTTGGCTTCTCTTCAAACTAAATTTTGAATTGACCACCGCTTACACCTTCACCCCATTTGGGGTTGAAACTATCAACACACTTGGGCCACAATCAGCCCACTAAATGTGCTCCTCCTCTTCCTCAATTCCCCTGCTCTCTTCCTCATAAAACTGTTGAGATCGTCTTGTAAAAACGTAAGTTACATTATATCACTTAAATCACACCAAATCAAATCAAATCCAATTTCCTGTTTCATTTTACAATTCCCTATGAATCTATTCTGCTAATCTCATCTTCTCCCTCTTTTCTTGCTGGGCACCCTTGGCTCTTAGCATTCCATTTTTGGACAACCACTCTATTTCTCTGCAAAACTGCAAGCCCTACCATGCTATCACTTTCATTCTAGAAGTTTGCCTCAAAACTTTTCATACCATATGATTTACTTATTTTGTACTCATTGTTTATTGTTAATTTCCAACCTGTAATATGCAGGCTCACCACAGCCAAGGATCTCATGTTTGCTTTTCTTTTCTTTTTCATTTCATGAAGTTTATTGGTACATTTTAGGTTTGAAGTCTGATGACACTCATCATTGGGAATTTGTCTCTTTACATGATATGTCTTGGTTCTTATTTCCCCCCACTCTCCTCCCCTCCGTTCAGTATTCTAAGCAGTATTGCTGTAACAGCAGTCACCATATTTTTGGCATTCTATAAATATTTGTGATCAAATTAGAAAATGTTAAGTAGAATTTTTTTTATTGAATTTATTGGTACATTTAGGGATACAGTACAGTTACATTCATTGTTGGGATCATGTACCTTTACATGGCAAGTCTTGATTCTCATTTTTTCCCCTTACCCCTGCCCTCCCTTCACCCCCTCCTCCCCTCCCCATCTACAAACACTTTATTTTCATCTTTTCATTCTCTCACATTTTTTCTT
>NW_022900930.1:19874106-19913280 GCF_012274545.1 Fukomys damarensis
CTTGCTCTTGTTTTTCTAGGAGTCTAAGTTTCATCGTTAAGTTGTTTATTTGAGCCCGCTCTGTTTTCCTAGTGTGGGCATTCAATGTTATGAATTTTCCACGTAGAACTGCTTTCATTGTGTCCCAAAGATTCCTGTATGTTGTATTGGCATTCTCATTTATTTGTAAAAACTGTCTAATTTCTTCTTTAATTTCCTCTGTAATCCATTGATTGTTTAGGAGAGTGTTGTTTAGTTTCCATGTGCTTGTGAAGTTTCTATAGTTTCTTGTGCTATTGATGTCTAGTTTGATTGCACTATGATCTGATAATATACAGGGGATGACTTCAATTTTTTTGCATTTATTTAGACCTGTTCTGTGAGCCAGTATTTTTATATTATCAATAATACAAGATATTCTGTCCTGTACCCCACATAGAATTATGTAACTCATTTTTTTTTGTCATCAAGCAGAATATATTAGCCATAGATAGAAACGACACTTTTGAATATCCACTTTATAATGTAGGAATGGGAAATATAAACATCCTAGTTATTCAGCAAGGTTTATAATAATTTATTCACACAATTGTTTATTTGCATAACATATTTATTCACAAAATACTTTATTCACAGAAAATTCCTTTTCTGATACACAATAAAGTTTAATATCCATATACTGTATTAGTTTCCACCATATGGCTAAGTATTTATAATAAGGATTCAGGGCATTCTTTAAACAAAAGGAATCAAGTGTCTTCTTAGCCGTATTTCAGAAGACCACTTATATAACGCTAAACTTATAGGTCCTTAAAGACTCAGTGAAATAACTATTATGTTATTTTACCTACACTGGTCCAGTGCAGACCAGTATTGTAGGTAAGATCATTTTCTGTTCTGCTGAAGCACCTTGCTTTGGCACTGTTCATCCAGTACATTCAGATGAGCCCATTCCAGGCCATGTGGGGTATATTTTTTTCATTATCAAACTGTATAACATATAATCATCAAACAGCAGATCTTGACAATGTGAGAACTCATTAATGACAATTCCCTACCCATGTTAGGTAGAGTTTCCCCATCATTGCAAAAATCTTCAACTGTGTAATCAGTTAGAATTTAATTCAGCTCAGGATTAATTTCAAAGTCTGTGCCAGAGCACTTCTCTTGTAACACCACTTAGAATCAGCCAAAGTCGGATTTGAAGCCTGAGGATCAGGAAAACAAAGAGAAAAGAGGGCAAGACAGGACTGCCAAAAGAAAGACAGACTCTAATGGGTTCATCTGCTTTATTCCTTTACATCTGTAAATTCTGTAAGACCAGTTTATTTTAGAAAATTCACCTTTTCTTTAGCTCACATTACAGTCTGCAAAGAATGGTTTACATGAAAATATCTATACAAAAGTTACCACAGTGTCCTTTATAAGTGCATAGATTTTGTGTAAGGCATGAAATAGAAATAAAATATGATTCATATTTCTTCCCTTGGACAGATTCCAACACCAACCCCACCAAGCTCTAGGCTATTTGATCTCTGCCTTGTTTCGCTCCTTTTGGAAGCAGTGAAATAGGTACCTGTGATATTTATAGATGTCCTCAGGAGTTCATCTGTGGAAGCTTTTGAAGACCTGCTACTTTACATTAGTGATTCCTATAAGACCTATGTAATCAACGAAGAAACCATATTTCCTCAACATAACCTTCTCACCTGAGTTGAAAGACTGTCCACTAAAGGTTAACAGCCTAAGCCCTGGGTCAGTTCCCTGGGTAAAACACGTAACTCTGCCACTTGCTAGACAAGATCTGGTATGTTAGTTAACATTTATCTGCTCCTAGCATTTCCTTTTAAAGATTAAAATAACATCTTCCTAATACAGATATTTTAGGAATTAATTAAACAACATTGGATCAGTCTGGTTAGGCTTCCATAATAGAAGACCACAAAATGAGTGGCTTAAATAGCGTGAATTTATTTTATCTTGTAAGCACAGTAGTGCTATTGAAGTAATGCTCCCTGGTGATGGTCACCTTTAACCTTATCTCCATAAAGACCCAGCGTCCAAATGCAGTACTGTTGGGGGTTGGGGCTGTAACCTATACATTAAGGGGGTCATAATTTAGTCCACTGAAAGCATATATACACAGTGCCTGACACATAATAATTTTACAATGAACACTAGCTCTCATTATGCTGCATACTTTTATTATTCTATCAGGCATGTATTTGAGAGTGTCAATATTTATCATTGTAGCTAGTTAAAATTCTAGTTTATAAGTACAGATAATTCTACATAGATAAATCCCAACAGTTCTTAAAAGGCAAGGGTAGTTTTAATTCTAGTGTGATGACTTAAGCCCAGCCACATACACCTTACGTGCCTTAACTCATTAACGTGTTAAGAAGTATTTGATCTTGTACAATGAACCTGTGATACACTCATGGTTCATGCTGGCAAGCTTAGGCCTGTGGGCCATGCCCAGTCAGGTCTGAAATCCCAGCCTTGGGGCAGGGTGCTGAGGGAAGAATATTGATAGGAGTACAAGGGCAGCATGGGATTTATAGTTTAGTGAGGTCAAGGCTGGCCTCAACTGCATAGTGAGACTGTCTCAAAAAACAAGAAGAAAGCAAAACAAAACAAGATTTTGAAACTGTAAATAGAAGCAAAATAAATAAATAAATAAAAAGAAACATACACTCATACATACATAAAAGACTGAGGTAGAGGCCTTGTCTTATGGCCCACATATACATCATGACCCCTTCCTGAAATAGTTCAAGAGTCTTTGAAATAGTTCAAGAGTCAACAACCGAGAGGTATTCTGAAAATAGTTTTACCAGTTTTTGGTTGCTGGAACCCAGGGTGATCTCAGAAGCTCATGGCAATTGTGATATCTATAAATTGTTTTGTCTGTTTTGCTATCTCTCCCAGTCAAGCTGGGGCTGTTATTTATTGAGGCTGTTGGTCTATTCCTTTTTGAACCTTCTTTTCTCCTGCTTCAAATTTTCCCTGTACTGCGAAAAGAAAGAAAACACAATTTATTTTTTTCCCCATTAAGTTTATTGGTACATTTAAAGCAAACATACAGCTTTGCTTGCACCTTCACATGATATATCTTGATTCTTATTTTTTCCCCATACCCTGCCATCCCTTCAGCCCTTCGCCCTTCCCTAATTACAAAGACTTTGTTTCCATTTTTCCCCTTTTTCATATTTTTTCTTTTCTGTTGAAGAATGCTATGTATCAAATTCCATAAGATATTTTTCGTATGTTAGCTTTTTAAACTCATAATTATGTGATTAAATACAGCAATTTTTACTCTAAAGATTAAGGAAACTGGCTTCAGAAAAGCTATTTCACTTGAATCCAAGCACTCCTGACGTCAGTATTCAAGGCCTTTCATCACAGAAGCCTGGCTGATTAGAACTGTATGTAACATAAGGTAAACAAAGACAATGGCATTGGTCTAAATAGAGCTCCCACTATTCAAATGTTTTGAAGCATCTGTTTCGTTTTCTTCTTAGCTCTTAGCTGTGTTCCATATAGTTCTTTTGTTGGACAATTTTTAAGTTCGCAAGGTGTTGTAACAACACTTTCCTTGCTCAAAAATATTGTTGGACCCCATTCACTGAATCCATCTATTCAAATGTAAATATAGAGAAAGTATGTAATTTTTTTCATTAAGTTTATTCGTACATTTAAGTTCAACAAAACAGGTACATTCGTCAATGGTATCTTGTACCTCTACATGATATATCTTGGTTATTATCTTTCCCCATTCCTCTGCCCTCCCTTCACCCCCTTCACCCTTCCTTATTTACAAAGACTTCGTATCCATTATTTCTTTGTTCATGTTTTTTCTTTTCCCTTATTTCTTTCTCCTACCCTTCCCACTTTCACTTGTCCATTAGACATTTTCTTCCTATTTCACACTATCAATTTTACCATTGGAATCTTATTTACATTTTCAGTTTTTCACACCAGAGAAACTATTCAGTATTTACTCAAGTGTGTCCTATTTATTACACTTAAGATTATGGTCTCAGTGTGCATTCATTTAGCTATAAATGTCTCTGGTTTCTCATTCTTTATGGCTGAGTAATACTGCATTTTATAGAAAACCACATCTTCTTTATCCAGTCACCAGATGATGGGTAAATGGGCTGTTTTCAAGTTTTAGCTATTACAAACTGTGCCACTATAAACATGGGTGAGCATATAATGCTGTGGTATGATTCTTTTAATTCTTTTGGAAAGACACCCAGCAGAGGGACAGCTGGGTCAAATGGGACATCTAATCCTAGATTTTTTGAGTTATCTCCATATTGATTTCCATAGTGGTTGCACCTGTCTGCACTACTGCCAACAATGGAGAAGGGTTCCTTTCTTCCCACTACCCAACCAACATTTGTTACTAGTTGATTTCTTGATAGCAGCCATTCTTTCTGGGGTGAGGTTGGGTCTCAGTGTTGTTTGCATCTGCATCTCTCAAATGACCAGTGATGTTGAACATTTTCTCATATATTTATTTGCTGCTATTATTTCTTAGGCTGAGAAATGTCTGTTCGTTTCAGATGCTCATTTACGAATGAAGTCTTTATATTTGGGGGCTTTATATTTAAGTCTTTATATTTAATTTTTTTTTTGGAGTTCTTTATATATTCTAGATAATAGACCGTTGTCTGAGGAATAGCTGGTAAATTTTTTTCCCACAGTGTAGGTTTTCTCCAGGCTCTGTTCATGGGTACTCTTGCACTGCAGAAGATTTTTAATAGGATGATTAAAATAGGATGATTTAATAGGATGATTGTTAATTCTTTGTGCAAGTTACTGAGCTACTGAGGATTTATTCATAAAGTCTTTCCAAATGGCAGTGTCTTAGAGATTTCTGCCTAATTTATTTTCCAGCAAGTTTAGTGTTTCTGTTTTGATATTTAGATCTTTAAATCACCTGGATTTTAGTTTAGTGCATGGTGGAAATTAGGAGTTTAGTTTTAATCTATGACATGTTGAAAGCCAGTTTTTCCAACACTATTTATTAAACAGGTTATCTTTTCTCCAGTGAGGATGCCTCCTGTGTGAAAAATGAGGTAGCTGAATATGTCTGGAGTTGTTTCTGTATCTACTAATCTATTCCATTGAACTCGGGTCTGTTCCTTTGTCAGTACCATGCTGTTTTTATCACAGTGGCTTTGTACTATAGTTTCAAGTTGGAGATTTTGATGTCCCCTGCCATGTCTCTGCATGTCCCTGTTGCCTGGAATTGCTTTTACTATTCTAGGTCTCTTGTGATTCCACATGAATTTTTGGATTGTTTTCTCAAGTTCTGTGAAATATACTGTTGGGATTTCAGTTGGAATTACATTGAATCTGTGTAGCACTTTGGAAGTATGGCCATTTTCACTACATTGTTTCTTCCTACCCAAGAGCAAGGGATGTCTTTCCATTTTCTCATATCCTCTTCTATCTCTTTTTACAGAGTGCTGTAGTTTTAAGTGTAGAGGTCTTTTGTCTCCTTTGTTAGATATATTCCTAGATATTTCATTTTTTGTGGGGATGCTATTGTGAAAGGAATTGTTTCCCTAATTTATCTCTCAATGAGTCTATTATTTGTGTACAAAAAGGTTATTGATTTTTTTTTTTTTTGGTGGGGTACCAGGGAAGCAACTTGGAACCTTGAGAAGGCTATTGATTTTTGAGAGCTGACCTTGTATTCAGCTAACCCACTGAAACTGTTAATTATGTTTAGAAACCTTTAGGCAGAGTTTTTTGGGTCTTCTATGTAGCGTATCATATCATCTTCAAATGACAGTTTAAATTCTTCCTTTCCTATCTTATTCCTTTTTTTTTTCTTTCTGTTGTCTAATTGCTGTGGCCAATGTTTCAAGAACTATATTGAACAGGCATCATGGTGGTGGATATCCTTGTCTTGTTCCTGATTTTAGCATGAAGGTTTTCAGTTTTTGACCATTTAATATGATGTTGGCTGTTGTTTCTTCAAATCAGGTTGAGAAAAAGGCCATCTATTCCAATTTTCTGTAGGGTTTCTATTGTGAATGGGTGTTGAATTTTGTTGAATGCTCTTTCTGCTTCTATTGAGATGATTTTATGGTTTTTGTCCTTGACTCTGTGAGTATAGTGTGTTACATTTATTGATTTACATGTGTTGAACTATCCTTTTATCCCTGGGATAAATCCGACTGGGTCAGGGTGTATAATCTTCTTGATGACCCTCTGCATTCTATTTGTCAGTATCTTATTGAGGATTTTTACATCTATGATCATTAAGGAGATTTGCCTGTTGTTGTCTTTTCTGTTCGGGTCTTTCCTGGTTTTGGAGTCAACACTTACTTCCAGGAATAATTTTGGAAGTATTTCTTCCCTTTCAATTTCAATGAAGAATTTAAAGAATAGTGGTAATAGTTCTTCTCTAAATATCTTATAGAATTAATCAGTGAAGCCATCAGGACCTGAGCTTTTCTTTGTTGGTAATGTTTTAATTACATTTTAAATTTCACTGACTGTAATTGGGGTTTTTAGACTTTTTATATGTACTTCATTCAAATTTGGAAATTCATATGTATCCAGGAACATGTCCACTTCCTCTGTGATTTCATTTTACTAGAGTACAAGTTTTCAGAGTATGTATTGATGATCCTTTGGATTTCTAGTGGTTCTGTTGTAACCTCACTTTTTTCATTCATAATTGCATGTTTTGAACCTTTTCTTTCTTTTTTTAAAAAATAAGTTTGGATAAGGGTTTATCAATATTCTTTTTTTTTTTTGGTACCTGGGATTGAACTTGAGTCCTTGCGCTTGCAAGGCAGGCCACTGAACTGCTGAGTTAAATCCCCTGCCCAATATTATTCATTCTTTTAAAAAACCAACTCTTTGATTCATTGATTCTTTTGTATTGTTATCTTAGTGTCCAGTGTATTGATTTCTGCTCTGACTTTTATAATTTCCTCCCTTGTATGATCTTTGGGTTTGTCTTGCTCTTCTTTTTCTAGGAGCTCGAGATTCAGCATTAGGTTGTTTGTTTAAGAGCTCTCTGTTTTCTTTATATGGACATTCACTGCTACAAATTTCCCTCATAGAACTGCTTTCATTGTGTTCCATGGATTCTAGTATGCTGTATTACATTATCATTTTATCGTAGAAACTGTCTAATTTCTTCTTTAATTTTCTCTGTAACCCATTGGTCATTTAGCAGGATGTTATTCAATTTCCAAGTGTTTGTGAAGTTCTTGTAGTTTCTTATGCTATTTATCTCCAGTTTAATTCACTATGGTCTGATAATATGCAGGGGATAACTTCAATTCCTTTGCATTTACTTAAGCATTTTCTATGAGCTAGCATATGGTCTATTTTGGAGAATGACCCATGTGCAATGAAAAATAATCTTTATTCTGATTTTCTGAGGTGGAACACCCTGCAGATATCTATTAAGTCCATTTTTTCAAAGGCTTGGTTCTGTTCTGTTATTTCATTGTTAAATTTTTGTCTGGATGATCTGTCTACTTGTCACAATGGAGTATTGAGGTCCCCCACTATAATTGTATTAGTGCTTATTATGTTTTTCGTGTCTATTAATATTTGTTTTGTACAGTTGGGGACCTAGTGTTTGATGCATGTAATTTATGATTGTCATCTCTTCCTCTTGATTGTTACAAGGATGTAATGGCCTTTGTCTCTCTGAATTAATTTTGGTTTGAAATCTACTTTGTCTGCAAATAAGATAGCTACCCCCTCTTTTTTCTGGGCTTTTGTTGAATGGAGAACTGTTTTCCATCCTTTTACTCTCAGTTTATGAAATTCTTTGTGAATTAAGTGGGTTTCTTGTATATAGCATATTGTTGGATTTTGCTTCTTAATCATTATGCCAGTCAATTTCTTTTGATTGGTGAATTGAGGCCATTAACATTGATGTTTATAATTGATATGTACTGACTTTTCACTGTCATGTTATTTTCTTGTTTTTGGCTCTTTTATTTGTTTTTCCCTCTCCCTTTAATTTCTTGCCTTTCCTGGTGTAATTTGCTCTGTTGGGCCTTATGAGATTGTGACTTCATGTGACTTTGTCATTAAAAAGTGAGCACTCAAAGAATAGAACTTAAACAAATTTTTGGAGTTTTTTTTAAAAAAATTACCTAATACAAAACTATCTAGTTGGTGAAGTACTTTAATTTGGCTATCATTACTACATAAATGCAATATGTGATTGTTTGTACAACAGCAATTATTACAAGCAAAAGAAAAATAACAATGTCCATACTATACCGAATTAACTGTGAGATCCAGCTTCAGACAAAGTCTTGCCAGTAACAAGAAAGCAGAAAGGAAACTGAGTTTGGATGGGGACTAGAACAATGCTATTGATTAGATAAGGTTGGATGCATGGTTCTCCATGTGGTGATGTGAGAACAACAGGATCTTAAGAGATGAAGCCCTATGGAGGTCCTTAAGTACAAAAAACATTGCCGTCAGAAACAATTAAAGTGATTTTCATGCAACTTTGCATTCATTCTCACAAGAGCAAACTATAAAGCCCTGACACTGACCCTTGACTCTCTGTAGCTTCCTGTATAGCAATGTGATCACTATTACATGCACACCTGCCATTGTATGATATTACCATTTGGACCATTTGGATCATAAATATCTTCCTAAGGCAGTAGGTTGAAGGCTTGGGATGCCAGTCTGCCTTGGTTTGGGGAGCAGATGGGATATTTAAGAGGCAAGTCCTAAAGGAAGGAAGTTAGGTCTGAGTTTACCCTTGAAGAACAATCAGAACCCTAGCCTTTTCTTCCCTTTGGGGGGACTTCCTGACTACTCTAATGAAAGCGGTTTCCTCCACCATGAACCACCTACCATGATATACTGTTTCGCCACCAGTCTAGACGCCAAATGACTATGGCGTGAAACCTTTGAAATCATTAGTCAAATAGTTTTTCTTTTACATTTCCTATCACAGATATTGAGTCACAACAACTGAAAGCTGACCTCTTGCATGAGGTCCTCACTAGAGCCAGAGAATGCCCTTAAATCTCCAGAACTATGAGATAAACACAGCTCTGCTATTTACAAAGTTACCCAGCCTGAGATATTTTATTATAATATTTTTTTAAAAAGTAATACAAGGTATAAAAGCAGCAATGATGGAACCAAAGTTCCATGCTCAGTGTTTCTCCTCAGTGTTTTTCAAAAGCAGCTCACAATTAAAAGTATGTGGAGGATATTCATTGCAATGAAAATTTCTCTCTTTTTGCACATTTTGGTTGTAATTGTCTTCCCTTGTCATAGGGAAGGTTTGGATTCTTGTTAGAAAGCAAAAGGTGATTAAAGATACTCCTTTTCTAAGGTTGGGGTTTGAAAAGCCAGAGTAAACTCTTAGGATGTATTACTGGGTCAGTCAGTGGCAAGAGATTTGGGAGTAGTAAGAGCAGCCACCAAGAAATGATTCTCCTGTAGAAAGACATAGGAATCACTAGTTCTGCCAAGGAGTAGTGACCTCTGCTTCAACCCAAGGGATACTTCCAGAGAGCTCAAAGATTTCAAAGAGGAATAGCTGCATAGTACACCAAAGGAGGAAGAATTGCCAGAGGGTAAACTCTAGCCCTGTATATGACAGAACAAAGAAAGATCTGAAACCAGCTGCATGAAAAATACCAAAATCCCTCACTCTGGAAGGCTGAGGCAAGAGGATTACAAGTTGAATCCCAGCCTGGACATTTTATCAACTTAGACTTTGTCTCAAAATAAAAAAAATAAAAAAGAGCTGGGATGTAGCTCATTGCAGTGTTCCTGGGCTCAGTCCACAAGATGGCAAAACAACAACAGGAAGAAAAAGGATACTAGATATCACCATGACACTCTAAAACTCTTTCCCTCATCTTTCAGATATCACAAAAATATCTAGTATTCACAATGAACCTAAAGAAGGGAAGAGATCCCTAGTAATGACCAAGATGGAGCTTCAACATCAAATAATTTTAATTTAAAAATACCTATTGTTATTAGAGTTAAACAGTAAGACAGAGGTATTCCTTATCTAACTATAACTTCATACTTACTGATCAACCTCTTCCATTCCTCCTTTCCCCAGCCTCTGATAACCACCATTCTACTCTACACTTTTAGGAGTTCAATTTTTATAGATTCCACATTTTCATAAGATTTTTCCAGTGTTTGTCAAAATAGCCTGTCTTACTTTACTTAACAAAATCACCTGCAGTTATATTCATGTTTTTGCAAATGACAGGGTTTCATCCGTTTTTATGGCTGACTGGTGCATTGCTGTGTATGTATAACATATTTCTCTTGGCTACTCTGAATATTGCTGCACAAAACATGTGAGATATTCCTCTGACATGTTGATTTCATTTCCTTTTGATACATACCCAATAGTAAGATTGCTGGGGCATAAAGTAGTTTCATGCTTAATGTCCTGAGAACCTCTATCCTGATTTACATACTGGTTGCA
Source organism: Fukomys damarensis (assembly GCF_012274545.1). Classification (NCBI taxonomy): domain Eukaryota; kingdom Metazoa; phylum Chordata; class Mammalia; order Rodentia; family Bathyergidae; genus Fukomys; species Fukomys damarensis. Next base: position 19,884,569 of record NW_022900930.1, read on the forward strand.
CTAATTTATACACCTACCAACACTGGGCAAAAGTTCCTTCTTTCTACATCTTCACAAGTTCTTGTTATATTTTTGTGGTTTTTGCAATAGCCATTCTTCCTGGAGTAAGGTGATACTACCTCATTCTGGTTTTGAATTACATTTCCTGATTATTAGTAAGTTGAGCATCTATTTCATATATTGATTGACAATTTGTATGTCCACTAATGAATTATCTTTTTAGATCTATCACTTAATTTTGAGTTACTTGCATTTTTCTATTGAACTTTTTGAGCTCCTGTTATATTATTGAGGTAACTGTCCTGTCTACTATTTCTTGTGCTTGATTTTATCCCTTTCTTCTTTTAATATTTATTCCTTGCATTTTACTCGGTACTTTTAGTTGCATTTCCAGCATTTGAAAACCTAAGGCTCTTGATTGAAAGACAGTCTTCCATTCTAATTTTCATGTCTTTCCTCTAAGACAGGGTCCTAAATGATTTTGACTCTGCAAAGTAAGTTATTCTAAGAAGTGAGAAGCAGATAAAATTTAGGGGCCTGGATGAGCTGCCAGGAAAGGCAGCCAAAAGGTGCATCAAGGTTCCTGAAGGATAGGGATAGAGAGGTCAGAAAGGAAAGAAGTATCAAGGACAAAGAAAACAGTCTGACTATCCCAGCATTCTGCCCAAGGCACTGCTGCTGGGCCTCGGGAAAGTAAGTTAATGTTTTTGTCTGCACATGTTCTGCAACAGAGCAGGAAAGCCAGAATTATTTTTCTTTATGAATTAGTGTTAAGGGTGGATAACAATAATATAGGTTTGCTTTTGCAGTCATATAGAAGCCATAACATGAAATTTGAGGACATAAGAGATGGCAGTGTTTCATTACACCAGGCCGAGATGGAGGTCATCGTGCACTGCAGACACTTTGAGAGCCCTTGAACTCTGTCACTCTGGTGGGCAGTTGCCTGCTCTGACTATAATGATGCTGACTGTGGTTCCCAGAGGTTTAGCTAACTACGTACTTATATGAAACCTTGGTCTACAATTTTTAGGTGGAAGATGTGTCATATTTCTTTGTTGCTTTTAAATAAAAATAATATGACTCTGAAACTCCATCTTAGTTATTACTGGGAGGCTCTTCCCTTCTTTAAGACTGACGTGAATTTGATGAATTTTTGTAATATCTAAAAAATAAAATGAGGAAAGGACTCTCTTATATTTAGGATGCTATAGTGACAAACAATATGATTAGGACAAATTTGGTCCTAATCAGTAAAAATTTTATCCACCAGCTTAGGAACTCTCTGTTGCTGAGAAAGCCAAAGATATTTTTGTGAACAAATACTAGCAAGTAAGGATTCATATTCAATTATAATTATAAGATTACATTCAAAATTATTTATTGGTCTTTGTGTTTGCTGTTTATAATCATAAACTTGATGAAAGCAGAATGTAGAATAAACATTAACACTTGTATGCATCCTTCTAGAAAGTTTCCAACTCTTCTCGCCCTATATATAAATTATTATATAATATATATTTTATATAAATACATACAAACGATCATATATTTATAATTTAACAATCTTCAAAGCTCAAAACAAGTTAGTTGGAGCAAATGCTCTCTATTGTGGAGAAGCATCTTAAAAAACCATAGCTTCTCACCAAACCAGCCTTCTGCACCTGGTTTTACCATACAGTTGCTTTAAATTGAGGTTCTTCAAGGTTGCCAGATTTTGGAGAAGTTCCATGTGCATGGCGGTGATGGTTATAGAGTTCTTGGTGCAGAGAGTTTTTAGCAATGCATGTGGATGGATTTCCTTTAATAATTTAACAGCTACTGTGACCCCCTGTGACAATAGGTTCTTATGAAGTTATCAGCCTGGAATAGACCACGATGCTTCCTCATCATTTCCTTATGGTGAAATATATTCCTATACTGCCCTTGAGAACTTTCTAACTAGTCTTTTGTGATAGGCATGTGAAGGTATGATCCTTTTAGCTCTTTCAGAGGGCAGGTGGCTGCCATAATTAAGCTTACTTGTCAACTTGACTGGATTGGGAAGTACCAGGAAATTAGTAAAGCACATTTCTGGGTGTACTTCTGAGACATGATTGGCATGGGGGGGGGAACAGAATGATGGGGGAGACCCTACCTGAGTGTGGGTAACACCACTGAATAGGTCGGGGGCCTGGATGGAAATAAGCACAAGGAGGAAGGCGGCCACCATAGAGTCTCATGTTCTTCTCTGTCTTTCTGCATCCTGGCTGCCGTGAAGTAAGCACCGGCCCTCACTACCTCCATCACGGTGTCTGTCTCACTATAGACTTAAAAGCAATGGAATTACGTGACCGCGTCCTCCAACTTCTGAACTGGGGAACTAAAATAAATTTTCTCCTTAATTTTTCTTGGATATTTTTGTATAGCCATTAAAAGCTGACTAACATACAGTGGGCCAAGTTGATCATTTACACTACCATATGATAAAATAGCAAAGAAACACACACACACACACACACACACACACACACACACAGCTATATGTGTAAATGTGAAAGGCCATGTCACAGCACAGTTTTCAATGGGAAAACTGTCACATCCCATGACTTTAATATAGCTAATTTAAGCAGCCCCTATTTGTGGACATTCACCATGTTTACCTTTTTTCCCATGTCTTGTTCATAAAGGACACATTTATATATGTGGTTATTTTCTTACAACACATCTATGGAAAAGGAATTTAGCTAACTTGGGGCCTACTTAGTAGTCTATGGATACCATATCACATTTCTCTAGTGAACACCTAGGGATGCAGACTCTGGATTTAAACTGCCAGTGTTTGCATCCCTGATCTATCACTTTGTTAGATGTATGACCTCAGGAATGTGACGCAATGTCTTTGGCCCTTGGTCTCTTTGCTGAACATGGAATTATCACAATATTTAACTCACGCAGTTGCAGCAAGGATCACCTGAGTTTATATGCATGCAGTGTACGGAGTACTTAGAACACTCTTGGCTCATTGGCACCACTTATCAAAAATGAGCAATTTTAATAAGAGTAGTAGCATTTTCACTTCCACAAAGCTTATAAGAATATCTTTTTTCCTTCAATTCTAAAGGCTTTAGAATTAAGTTCTTTATATACATTGCTACAATTTATAGCAAGCACAGAGGTTTTTCTTTTAGAAAAATTTACATTAGTTACTTATGACATAGAATTATGAATTTACAAATCTTTAAGGGGCTTGTGTGCTTTTTTATTTATCTTCTCTTTGGCTGTTTGCGCAATTCAAGAAGTTGTTTTGTGTTCTTTTGTTTTTTAATGGTGAATTTTCTGGGAATCCAAGAAAACCTCTTGCCTTACACTGGGTTAGAGTGAAGAACAAAAATATCGAAGTAAGTGGAGCCTTATAGATGTGCTCTACACAGGGAGTGGTGGTTTTACAGCTTCTGCTGCCCATTGTGATAACCTGGGAAAGTTTAAAAGCTGCTGATGACTGGGCCACACCCCCAGAGACTAAAACTTAATTGGTCTCATTCAATTACCTGACATAGAGAGTTTTAAAAGCTCCCCAGGTGATTCCATCACACAGCCAAGACTGAATGCTGTGGAGTAGGTGGGTACTGATTAATTTGGGTCACCTGGGTGTGCCTTTCATCGCCAGTCAGCTCTCCAGGCCAACAGTCACTTGCCACGAGGAAATTGGCTATGAGGTGCTCTAAGAATGAAACCAAAGCATCTAATGCAGCTTGAGCTTGCAATGTCTTGAGAATTCTGCTCTGGATAATTTCTTCTACTTTCAATTTTTTCTTTTGGTTAAAACAATAATTCAAAAATTACATTTTAATTTTGTAGTGAAAATGAACAATACATCGATGTTTTATAGACTCAACTAGGTTTCTTCTGTATTTTGCAGCTGCTGATGAAACAATTACCAAAACAGACTGGGGAATATGCTCCTTCTGTATTTAACAACATTGATCTTTTGTCTACTCTTGAGTAGAAGAATCTTGCAATTCAGAATTTTAAGGAAAGAATAGTACTCTTGAGAAATAGTCCTTGAGCTAGGAATATTCAACCACAACACATTTTCGGGGAAGATGCAAGGGCAGCTTCAAGGAACTCAGAAATCAGGAAGATGCTGATATGTTAGGAAATCCTATGTTCTTTAGTTCTGTGGTTTTGAAAATGCAAATAGAAACAGCAATAACAATTAGCTTTTATCCTCATTCCAAAAGTTGCTTATTATAGAGCTTTTAATAGTATATAAAAACCACTACTTTAAATTCTTGGGTTGAGCTTTCTGGCACTTTAATGAAAAAATTAGTATTTTCAAACTTTGTGGTTTCTATAAAGTCATGTGTTAAACAAGTTGCAGTCCTTTGTCGCCAAAAGGTTTTGGAAGTATGTTAGATGTTCTGGTAATTTTCTTCTTCTCCTTAGGCATAGTTTTCTTAATGCCAGAGCATGAGTTTAAATTAGAAATTAAATCAATTACTGATCTAAAGTATGGGTGTGGTTAAAGAAAGACACTGGTATTTAGACCAACAAATATGCTTTTTAAATACAGTAACCTTACCCAGTTGTTCTTTTAAAGCCACAACAGAGAACAATCTTGCTGGTTTCACCATACCTCCCTGAAGAAACCACAGACTAGAAGGGTGTCTTTTCAGGATACATTCATTGCACAGCAGAAAGGACAACCACATCCTACCCTGAAAAGTAAATCCTTGTTTCCCCTTAATCCAAACTGCCAGTCAGCATCTAGTCCTCGTGACCTCACTAAATGTGTTGTTTCATTACTTGCTTCACTTTGTGTCCTATTGGATGTGACTAAAATTTGGAGATGGATTTGGGACAAGTCTCCACTACTCAAAACAATTTTTATCTTGGTGACAAGTAGGTTAAGTGGAAACAAGAGAGACTAAATCTTGTCTGTGATTGAAAAAATACAATGTCATTGGTAACTATTCAAAGAAAATGGATGGAATTTTTAGTTTCCCTTTAACACTTTGCTGACAAATGTCAAAAAAGAGATAAGAGTGGCAATGAAACGTCAAATAAATAAATCAGGCAAAAATACAATTATATTATTGTTCACACATCAGAAAAAATGTTTTAGCTTTCAATCTTGGGGACTAAATGATATACCCTTGAATTTGCGAAGCTGGCAGTGACTTTGGGGCATACACATGAGACAGCTGCTGGACAAGAGTTCAGAATGATATTCAGTGAACACTATGGGAATCCCCTCAGCTTACCTGATCCCTTGCAATAGAAGCTCAGTAACCTGAGCAGCATTTCTTAATCTTTGATATTTAATAATTACCTGTAGAGCATTTCTAAAACTTCCCATATGGTGGGCCCACCTCACAATGTGAAAATCAAAGTCTAGAGTGTGTATAGTTTGAAGAAATATCTCTAAGTATTTCTGATGCTCAACAAAACTGAGTATTTCTGTGTATAAGAGGACAAAAAAGATCAAGACTTTTACAAGAAACTAACTTTCCTGAGAGTCAAAGGACTACAGATTCTTTTTTAGAATTTCATTAGATGAATTTGGGAGTCTTTCCAGGGTGGCTGAAATAAAATCATTCCATATGCTTTAAGGAGCAAGATTAGAAAGAGCCCTCTAATTGTAAAGGGTAGTTGCATATCAAAGAAATGTGCACTTGAAAGCATTATTCCATTCAATTTTATTCTGCAGTAATGAAGTTTGGAGATAACTTTTGTTTTTACTGTTTGTGAATTTCATAAAAAATATAACTCATTTAAATTAGAAAAATCTCTATTTTCTGTAAGTAGACCCTTCTTGTAAATATCTTTATTTTTACAACAAATGCTGGTGAAGATGTCGGAAAGTAGTGTAAGAAACCCTTATATAGTGTTGGTGGCAATGTAAATAAGTACATTCGCTATGGAAATCATTATAGTGATTCCTCAAAAAACTAACAATAGGACTACCACATAATTAGCTAGGCTGTACCACTCCTTAGTAAATTCCTGAAGTAATTAAAGGCAGCGAATTATAGAGATACCTGATATCCCATTTATTAATTCATAATAGCCAAGTTATGCAATCAGTCTAAGTGCCTGTCAATGTTTGACTAGACAAGCACGGTGCGGTTTACCTATACCACGGAGCATTATTTAACTATATGGAACAAAATCAAATCATTGGCAAGGAAGTGGATGGATTTAGAGACAGCTGTGTTAAGTGAAATAAGTCAGACTCAGAAAGATAATTATCTCATGTTTTCTGTTGTGTAGAACCTAGGGGGAAAAGATGACATGGAAGTAGAAGGCAGACTGTTAAGGTAAAAGGAATAGGATCAGGGGAGGGGAAAGGACAGGGTAAGAAAGGGTAATAGAGGAGATGAACGGGATCAAAATGTTATGTTCCATATAATTGATATGCAGTATCAAAATTTTTAAATTTTAAATTAAAATCTTCCTAATTAAAAAATTTTTAAATTTAATTGTGACTTTAAAAAAAGAGAAAAATCTGTATTTTTATTTTTATAACTGACCTTTTGTGATCCATTCCCAAAAATGTTTCCATTAGAATTTATCTGCTAAATGTGACCAAACTGCTTATAAACAAATTTTATATAATTTGCTTGATGAAAAGGAATTTTGCTTTTCTTTGCAGCCACGGAATCCTGTTACAGGTACACAGATGGCTTGTGTAGGTGGAGCTGAAAGTGGCGTGGTGTGTGGAATGAGGGAACACCTGCTCTCCGGGTTCTGCACATTGAATTTCACCCATCTCGGTGGATCCCAGAGAGACAATCATCCCTGAGTTCATTAAATGCATCCTTTTAATAATGTGTTATATTATTTTGCTGTCAAAACACACTGAAGTTCAGATGGAAAGAAATCCCTTACAGTACAGTTAGTCAAGAATAAGAGTCAGGATTTAAAGTAGTGTCCTTATTCCCTAGTTCATAGGTGTTAAATTGCATTTCATTGGGAAGTAAATGTCCTTTCTTTGTCCTTACATCTTAAAGGATAATTGTGTGTTCACAGTAGAGCAATAAAGATGATACAATAGGAGTCTATTAAGACCTTTTCATCTCTCCTAGCTTTCCTATTATCCATGAAGGACTATGATTACACTTTAAGGAATTTTTAAAGGTGTATTATTTTTAAAACTCTAAGGCCGCCTGGAATTGCATTCTTAACAAATTAAGAAATAAACCAAAGAGAAAGGGAGAAGAGGACCAGACCATGACCGTATTTATGGACAGTGTTTAGCTGAATGATACGGTGTAGATGTGAGGAATGTGGTGTCTAGCATTGAATTCCAGAATTAAGCAGTCCTATCCGTTTCAGGCACAGAAAGCCCCTAAAAATCTTGAAGCTTGAAGGAGGAGGGGTGAATTCTCTCTGTGTCCAAATTTAGACTTTCAGAAAAAATGAAGAGGAAAAGTGTAAATCTCTCTAAACTAACCAGTCAGTTATCATCCCACCAAGAAGAGAGAAAATCCAGGATAGGATATTGTAGCCACGGGTCTCTCTCACATGGAAAACAACAACAATAACAACAACAACAACAAAAACAAACACTAGGAGGAGGGAAAACATGCTTCATGGACAGAAACTGTGCCAAGTTCTTCTTTCATATGCTTAACGAAAATGTGTAAGGAAACACCTAATGTTGAAATATTTGCTGAGTTTCGGAGAGAAACAAAAGTCATTTCTATTCACTGAAATAGAAAAGAAAACTTTTCATGTGGAAATTTCCTAACATCAATGTTTTCTAGTAGGACAACTAAAGTAAATATCAAATTTGAGGCTATAAGGTGACATTAAGCACTTTAATTCAGTGCCAGAGACATGAATTACTACTCATTCCAACTATACTTTCAAAAATCCTATTCTTGCTTCTTGATTTGTTCACCTCACGAATTTGCTTTTGATGTGTATGCTATGGTTTGGGTCTCAAATGTCATCCAACACCCTCCCGAAGTCTGTACTGTGAAAGCAGCAGTATTCTGAGGGGGGCACTTTGAGCAGGTGCTGAATCATGAGCACTCTAACTTCTTCATAACCTGAAGCCAGCGTTGGGAAGTTACTGACACTGAGGACTTAGGGCCATGCTGAAAGATGAATCATTCAAACTGCCCTTGGGGCCTCCGTCTCATCCCCGCCCATTCCTGTCCACTTCCTCTGTCCGTCTTTGCCTCCTCTGTGCCATGACGTGAGCATCTTTGTTCCCGTGCTTGCCCACTCTGTGATGTTCTACCTCATGCATGGGCCCAAAAGCTGTGGAGCCAGGTAACCATGCACTAAAGCCTCTGAACTTGTGAGCCCAAATCACCCTTTCCTCCCTTCATTTGATTTTCTTAGATATTTTATCATGGAAGGTAGCGTTGAAAAATCATTATTTACAACCCTGAAATTTATTTTACTATAAGACTGAGACGCTGCAGAAGTGACAGCATTTTACCTTTTGGTTGTGTCTACTTTTAGGTGTTATTTTGACTATTTTTTAGTGTGTTTGAAGGACTATGTTTACCCATCTATTATTTGTAAATATATGGAAAATTTGTGCAACCTGTAGTCCATTTATAGCACTATATTGCAAAATTACTTCAAATATGAATTTATTTTTTAAATGTTATTTCTAATAATTTCTTTTTCTGCATGGATTTTTCAGTTTATATTTGAACAAAAAATGTTAACACAGATTTCTGTATAATTTAGGCCAACTTCTTTGTGCTATTTTTGCAAGTTTCTATATCCATGTATTGGTATCTTTCCCTCTGGAACAAAATACCCAACCCCAGAATTTAACCACTTAACATTCTACCCCATCCACATTCCAGCAGTGCATTTGTCTCTGTACTGACTACCCCAGGCCTCACTCAGGCAGGTGTCATTTCAAGCAACCAATTCTTGTTTCCATGAGATAACACTTGTATGTGTTTATTTATTTTCTATTGACTACTTATTTGCAATGTATTCACCTTTGATGTTTGTTTCTAATGCACTCTAATAATAAGTACTGGGTATTTTCTTTTACTCATTTATGTTTATTTTATTTGTGAAAAATAACCCATATATCTGTGCTACAATGTACAAAAAGTCTCATTGTAAAGACATTAGGTATAATTTTTATGCTTCTCCAGAACTCAGTGACGTTCTTTTACAATACAAAATGGACACGTTTGGGACACTGAGACTGAATAGGAAGGAAGGGACAAAAAGTCTGCAAAAGAATACCTGAAAAAGGGAGAAATATTAGCATATCACAGATTAAAAAGTCGGTGTTATGAAATGGAAAGACAAAAAGACTATTCATAATACAGAAATGATAGAACTTGAAAGAAGAAAAAAAACAAAATTTCCTCTAGTGGTCAGTGATTATAATAATTATGGGTGGTGTTGACCATCTAACAAGCTCTCCTATAATCAAAAAGCAAGGAAAAATATTGTTATAAAATAGTTATGCACCTTCTGGACCAAGCAGGATTTATTTGTTCAGAGTAAGAAGATTTAAAGAGTCATTTACAATTTAGGTTGGGTCTAATAGACAAAATATTGAAAAGTAAGGGACAGTGAAACGCCAAGCAGAACATCCAACATGAAGGTCTTCTCCATTACTTTTAGTGGGTGGACATTTTGCTGAAATCCCATCACATACACACAAAAATGGAGAGGCTAACATGACATAAAGTGTGTTGTTCAAAGAAAGACTGGAATGCAGAAGGAATTTGGAAAAAGACTAGATACTACTGCCCAGATTATAATGCTGCATCATGTATTGACTGTTTTAAGTTATGCTGCACACAGAAAATTATGAATAAATTTGACAAAATTGTCATTTTTGTATTTCCTATTCTCTTATAAAATTTCATGAAAAAACATTTGCAATTTTTGGTCATCCTCCTCTTTAAATAATTGGACGGGTCAGTGGCTAAAGAAGAAAAGCTTTACTTTGGCTCACAGCCTCAATAGATTCAGTCCATAGTTGTCTGGCTCCAAAGCAGAAACGGCCTGGGAGAGGAAAGCTGTTCACTGCCTGGCAGCCAAGAATCAGAGGGAGAAGCCAAGAGCAGGGGGTAAGAATACACCTTTTCAAGTCGTATCTCAGGGGCTTACTCTTTATGAGTAGGCCCCACCTCTGCGAATGAGACTTTTAGGGACATTTTAGATCACAACCACAACAATCACATTCTTAAATTTGATCCTTATTTAACATTTCAAATATCAGAGAATATAAGAAATGGGAAGGACCGGATCAAATCCCCTCTTTCCACAGACCAGGATACTTGGATCTAAAAATATTAAGGGATAGGACAAGCATCACAAAATAACTTATTCACTACAATTGGCATGGAAGTGACCTCTTTCTAACTCTCTCAAAAGACTTTCCAGTAACAGTTACCTTATTTTTAGTAGTACTAATTTTTAGTTTAAAAATTCTAATTCCTAGGATATTTTTCAATACCAATTGCTTTGTTTTGCAGTTTTAGAATAGGTTTTTTATGTGTTGTAATTGTGCAAAAGCAACAGAATAGTTTTGTATAATTTTTACAGCAGCATTTATACTGCAAAATTTTATAAATATATGATGTCAAAATCTTATAAAGTATTTGGCTTGCTTTAATTCAGCCCTACTTTTAGTACACTATTGTAACTTTGTGAAGGATATACAGATGTACTTTCCATTCACTAAATGTTTTCTCAGCGCTTGTGTTTGTTTGCCCAGACTTGCTATTTCATTTGGACTTGACCCTCATTACCTGTGTTTTGCATTTTTCAAGAGTTTCTGCCTCTTTCAAAGTTACAGTCACATGGTACACATTAGATTGGAAGATATCAACTCAGATTGTGCCTCGGTTAGGTATTGTCATATTTACTTATTTTTCTTTGGTAAAAAAACTAAAACATTCCTTTTCTGTTTATCCCATTGGAAGATGTTTAAGTGAACTCCCCAAATAAGAAGGCCTTGTGTTCCACTTGGCTATGAGTAACTTCAAAGTCTCTGGAGATGATCATGTCTGCTCTTGGAGGTAGTCCTTGCAGACTAGTTATATAAAACAAATCTGCTTCTTCTCCGGACACACTTGGAAGTCTCTCCCCTCTCTTTTGTTCCCACTTGATTTAAAAACCTGCTCAGCTGCTCCAGATCAGAAGAGAACATTACTTTTCTAGCCAAAGATTTTTGCATTGACCAAGCTAATTTGATGGTTCAATTTATCTTCCAAAATTTGAAATCAAGTTTTATCCCTCATCAATGATTTCCACCAATATGATGTGAATGTTTTACTTTTCCAAAGAGAAACATGAATAAAGGCATAGCTATTTAGAAATATCTTGTTGGAACATTAGTTGTAAAATGAAACATAGCGTAGCATATGTCAAGGAAGAGGAGAACAACTAGATCCAAAAGAAATGAGCCTAATTTTCTAAACCATTGGTGTGAAGTGACTGGACTTGGATAAAGTGCAAAGGAAACCAACTGAGGACTTTAGGTGCCAAAGAAAGGGAAAATTTTGATAATTCTGCCCTATTCGGAAGCACATCCTTTGCATATGAGATCCAAGTAGAAGGGAAAATTATGCTAGAAAAGGAATAATTTTCCTGTCAGATTTTTCCTACTCCTTTAGTGGCTCTGGCTGCAAAACTCTGTGTACACAGGGGAACCTCATGCATCAACTTCCAAATTTTACTAGAAGTTGGAGTTACTGTCTTTAATCAGGTCGAACTAACTTGGGTTAAAATAGTAACGTAATTAAAGTAGGGTTACATTTTAAAAATGTGAATAATTGGCCCATTTCCTCCTCCTTTCTACGTGCATAAACCTAACCTAGAGATATGAATCGACAATCTAAAATGTATTTCCCAAATGTTCCTAAAACCCCTCTGTCTTTGCCTTTCCACAGCCTTCAGCCAAAGAAAGTAAGTTCTCAGGAACTGTTAGGAAGCCAAAAAGTGTGGTAGATACATTAGGCCCGTTTCAGATCTAGTATATAAAGGAAATAACACTGTCAGGGAAACTTTAAGAATCAGACCTCAGAAAATGAAGCCTTTGGATCAGCACCTTAATAAACAGCAACAAGGAGGTCAGAAGGACTGTAAGTCACCCATTCCCCAACTCGATCTCATTTTCCCTGATGGTAAAATAAAACTATGTTTTCACATAGCAGTGAAATTCATCTTTCACTAATCAGTTAGGTTCTTTATTACTGATTAGGTTTTCCAATAAAGAAAGTTCAGTAGTGGCCCTAATGAAAAACTTCAAATTGATTAATGGAGAGAGTTGAAGCCTACTTCATAGGGCTCCTTTAGTTCAGGATTTCAAGACTCTTGCCAAATGGAACAGTAGAGTTTCAGCATAACCAGCCTGCTTCTTTGAACAGCAGGTAAACTATTGGTCTGGAAGCTCCACCAACGTGGCAGAGACCTGTATGAAAGGTCACAGGCAGTGTGGTTTATGGGAAAGTTCAACAGATCTGGTTGGTGACCCTCATCTGACGATAACTGACTGTATAATTCTGAGCCATTCATTTCATTCCATGGTCCCAGTTTCCAGTTTCCTTCTCTATAAAATGGAACACTGAATTAGAGATCTTTCCAGGTGAAAGCACGATGGTTCCAAAGCAGGAAGATTCAATGCTAGTGTGTTCATCTCATTCAATCTGATGTGCCTCCTGAGAAGACTTCAGCCAAAATATCATAATAAAAACAGCATATTTTAAATGAACATTTAGGGGGTGGGTATATAGCTCAATGTTGGAGCACTTGCTCAGCCACAAAAGTCCCTGAATCTTGTTTACAACACCAAAAATAAATAAAAATGAAAGAAAAAGGAATGAAAAGAAAGGGAGCGGGAAGGGAAGAGAAGCAACAGGAAGAGAGGGAAAGGGAAGGCAAGGCAAGACTACTTGTAATGATATCTCTCATCAGGCTTTGTTCCCTATTAGGGTTTGTATCAAAAAATTTCTTCCAGTAGGCTCAAGTGTTCAGAGGTGGGGCTTTCGGAAGGGGTTTGGCTGCTAATCTCATCAGCGGACCAACTAAATGTTCTTTTAAGACCTGGAGCATTGCTGAAGGAAGTCACAGGGGATGTGACTTTGAAGACTATCTTTTCTGTAGCTCTTTCTCTTTGCTCTTTGGCTGCCATGAAGTAAGCAGTCCTCCTCTGCCATGCCCTTCCACCAGGATGTTTCTGCTACTCTACAGGCGCGAAATGAAAGGACCCCACAGACCATGGACTGGAACCTCTAAAAGAATCAGCAAAACCCCACAAAAATGCTTATTTAAGCTGTTCATGTTAGGTGTTTTTGTCCCAGTGGTATTCCCTTTCCAATAGCCAGGATGTCTCTAAAATTTCTATTTCCAAGGCTAGGACAGCACAGAGGCTTGCCAAAAAGAAAGGTAGACACACAGACAGTGTGAAGGACTAGTTACCCTCTGCTTAAACCATGGTCGAACTCTCTTGAAAACATGAGTGGCATCAGAAGTCTTTTTCTTAAGTCAGGAAAGCCACATGGACTTACTTTTAAAATTCTTCCACTCTCCTTTGTATTTTCATGGGAAAGACAATGTTTCCTGAAAGAAGCAGAATAACATTTGCAAATGAGATTCCAAAGTCTCAGATACTTGTTCATACCTTGTTTTTCAGAGGACAGCATGAGGTAAAACTCATCCTAACTTAAGTGTGTGTGTGACAGAGGTAATGAGGAAAGGGGATTCACAACAGTTCTTTAGGTAAGCTGCTGAAAAGCAACTGTTCTTGTTGGCTTTGCTCCCTGCTATATCTTCACACTTAGAGCATTAGCTGAACTGACTAAGGCTCAGCAATATTTATTGAGAAATAAATTGACATATTAAAAAATAATCCTGTTACTCATGACTATAAACAATTGATTGCATGAAAAAAATTGAGTGGTAAAATTACTAACACATTCTTTTGGAATGACTAGCTGAACAATAAAACACATCACAAAAGTAGAGAATTTTATTCACATTGTCAATGAAATAAACATTTTAAAATGATATTTGAAGCCTAAGGTCTACTCATAATATTTTTCACAATAAAAATGTGATACAGGATTTAAAAAGTGACTTGGAATCCAATTTCTGGAAGACAAACCCATCTGGAAGATACACTTCTCATAGACAAGACCACTGGGCCATGGAAGAACTTCTTGGGAAATTTTAACAAATTATATGATTTTTTTTTTTTGTATAGCTTAGGACCACAAGGTGGATGTGGAAACGTTATACTTTTCCTTTCTTGCAAGAGATGAAAAGAAGTTCTTATATTCTAATGTGGAGCTGGAAATAGAAATTGGGGACAGACATTGAATGTGATGAAGGGTACCATGGAAAGGACAACCTGGGCAGCAGGAAGTTGTATTTCTTTTTCTCCCAAAACAATACCTAGTGAGAAATTTCTCTCTATTTTTGCTTTCTTTCTGTTTTTTCCCCATGTAGCACAGGCCTGAGGATGAGATAGATGGACAGACACAGGCTTCAAATAGATTTATGGACAGCAGGAATATAAGCCGGAATGCATTGAAAACATGTCTGAATGGGCAGTTTCCTTTTGGGAAGTATTTAAATTCCACCAGGAGCTGACTACTCTCTGGGAAGCCAATTCAAGGGTAGTATGCTGCAGGGCTATGGGGGACCAGCCCTAGATAGATAGAGTGTGGCCAGAGTTCTTCCCTGTCCCTGCCTAGTCTCTTCAATGAATTCTCCAGCTCTCCTCCGGTCATGATTGACCCAAAACCCAACGAGGCCCATCCCAAGAATATCAGTTTCTTCCAACACCAGGAACTCAGGCTTCAAGTTGCCCTTCTCTCCTATTTCATTAAGAAAAATCCATTCAGAGATTCTCTACTAGCCATGAGGTGTGATCAGAATATACAATGAAAGTTTACATTTTAAAAATTTACTATAGCAAAAGACTTCTTTCCATTAATCTCCTTCACTTCAAACACCCCACTTTCTGAAGCAGTTCTGCAAGTTGTCTTCATGCCTTTAGTTGCACTGTAGTGGCTGCCTTAGTGTCCTGAGTCAACACAAAGGTTTACCTTTCATGATCTTTTCGATTTTGGGAAACAGTCAGAAGTCCCATGGTACCAGACCTGGTGAGTAAGGTGGATGAGAAGACACCATAATGTTTCTATTGGGTGGCACTCAGCAGCATTTTCACTGTATTTTTTACCATAGCTCAAGAAGATGCTGATGAAAGAGGGTGGCAGGAATGATGGGATAAACATTTCCAAAGTGAGAGGGAATATTTTGAGGGGAGCTAATGATAATGTATCTTTTAGTATAATATTTTTTTAAACTTTCAACATATAGCTTGATCAAATCCCCTAAGTATCCATGGGATTAAAATAATTTGCCCATGAGAATATGCCAGTTAACAGATAGCTGTAACCTAAAGGACACCTGGTGTTCAATTTAGGTACCATTCTCATTCTTAATACATAGCGGGGTGGTACCTTTGTGCAGGGCACTGTGTGGCACCAGAGACATTGATTCATCCAAATTCTTCATTAGGTAATGAAGCACAAGAAAATAAACCAACCCAATAATTTCATTTAATTTCACAAAATGAAGGACTTTATTTATATTTTTAATTCAGAGAGGTTAAGCAACTTTCCCAGAGCTATATAACTCCATGTTCCAAAGGTTTTTGGATGTTTTTATATACTATAATTTCCCATGTGAATATTCACAAATACTAATTTTGTAAACAAATGCAGGATTTTTTTTTAATATATGATGTTAGAACACAGGACTATCTTTACCTAAAATAGCAGATGCTTTTAATCTAGAAAGACCAGAACTTGAATCCCAGGTAACAAGTTCTTAGGCTAAGATAAGAGCTTTCAGTGTTCTGAGGATCCCTTGATTGTGTAGGAGGCACTTCTCCATTGGTGGGACAAAATATTTGACATGCACAGCTTAAAGGAGAAAAGCTTTACGTTGGCTGTTTCAAAGGACCTACTTCCTCCAACGGAGCCCCACCTCCTAATCAGCCCCTTCAGCTATGTGGAGTAGTCAGTACATGAGTCTCAGTGCTCGTGAGATCCAGTCACTTCTCTAAGTCTGACCTCACTGCAATGGGGACTAAGGTTTTGATACCCGAGTCTTCATGTTTCAACCACATCAGATCTTTAAACGAAAATTGACGTAAGTAAGTACTTTGTACCAATGAGCATAATCCTTGTTTAATATCTTACATTTTTTAGAAATAGAAAAATATCTTATTCTTTGGGAAATTATACTCAGACTTTTCAAAATTAGCAAAAGGTACTTAAAACTGTTATCCTAAGGGCCTACTTATTATGTGCTCATTTTAAAAACATAACACCAATTTAAGAAAGCAGTAATTTAAAAATTTTCTCTTGGAAATCTACAGCATAAAAGTGTGCTGATAGAAAAAAACATTACATTGTTCCATGATTGACAATTTTCTCCCAATAAGAGAGAGAGCTTTGTAAGTATTTAGATATAATACAAACCCAGAAGAAAGGTGACAGAGATTCTGAGTACTTCAACATGGAGTCTTTTCTTCCCATCTCTGGAAGGGAGTATGTAAGACGCATGACGGGAGCTGAAAAATGTTCCTAAAGCTTTCCCTGGTTCTCCTCAAGAAGCATCAATTTCTGTAATTGTCTGATAACCTAGAACTTCTGTACAATACATAAAATTCTCTACTAAGGAGCTTACTTATCTAAATGAAGATTATAATTTGCTCTCAAATACTTTATAAATCTAAAAGGTCACGCCACTTAACACATATTTTTAATGCTTGCTATGTGTCCAATTTTAGTGGACATTAGAAAAGATGCAAACAGTGCCAGGGGCCAATTTCAGAGAATTAAAGTGTGATGGGAAAGTCAGCCCAGCACACAATGTAGTCAACCGGGAATGGGAGTAGGGGATAGAGAGAGGACCACTGATTCCACGTGGGCCACTTGCAAAAAGCTTTAGAGAAAACAACACTGGAACCGAGACTTCCAGAATATACAGAGAATGGCAGGAACGTGTAATTCAGACATACGGGAAAGCATGAGCCAGAAGGAAGCATCAAAGTGAATGATGTTTTGAGTAAAAGCAAGGTTTTGTTTGTTATTTGTGTTTATTTTGATTTGCCACAATGAATTTAAGAACTAAGAGTTTAGTAGAGCCAAAGAGTAGATGACTTCCTGGGGAGGAGACACAAGTCCTGCTTGTCCAGAATGAATGCTGCTGAAATGGTGTCCATGGTATTTGGTGTTTTACAGATCTAAAAAGCACAGGAAGGAGGTTGTAGTAACCCATTGTAATAACTGCATTGGTTGACAGATTGGTTATTGCTTACTTATACTATTAGAAATGTTGATAAGCAAGAAAAGGTCTGTACTGGGTCTTTCTGGAAATGCCAGATCCTACTGACAAGATTGACTACAGTCTCATTTTTCATGATTCCTTCTAAAGAGGAATAAAGAATTTTGTGACCTCATTCTTTTTTTTGTGACCTCATTTCAAGTCTTTTCTGAGACTAAAGCATGGAATACACAAGTATATTTGTGCTGTGGAGAATGATGACTCCCCAATCATGTCTCTATGCAAATACGTGAAATCATTGAAGAGGCTATGTTTCATGGCAGGGGGATAACGTCTGGTAATCAGCTGATCTACATGAAGGGAAATTATCACAGTGGGCCTAATACAATCAGAAGGAACCTTGCAAGTAGAAAAGGCAGGCAGATAGGGTCAAAGTGGTATGATGTGAGAACAACATAATGTGCATTGCATGCTTTCGAGATGGAGGAAGAGACCACAAACCAGGAAATAAAGTTCGTCTCTAAGAGATGAGAAAAATCAAGGAAGTATATCGTCCTCTGAGCACCCAGAATGGAATGCAGCACTGATGACTCTTCGATTTCAGTCCAGTGAGACTGATTTCAAATATCCAACCTACACAAATTCAAGATAAAAATTTTGTGTTGTAAATACTGCTGAGAATGTGGAGCAAAAGGAACTTTTCTGTATTGTTGGTGGGAATATAAACAGCACAATCACTAGGGAGATTCTTCAAAAACTAAAACTAGAAATCCCATTTGACACAGCTGTATGTCTCTGGTTTATACTCCCACAAGAGTTAAAGACATTATGCTATAGTAATAATATATGTAATTGACAGTATGCTGTATGTCTCTGGTTTATACTCCCACAAGAGTTAAAGACATTATGCTATAGTAATAATATATGTACAATTGACAGTAGCTAAACATTGGGAGTGACTGGAGAAAGAAAATTTGCTATATATGCATCACGGCATATAATTCATTCATAAAGAATAAAATCATGTCATTTGAAGGAAAATATATGGATCTTGAGAACATAATGTTAAATAAAATAAGAAGCAGAAAGTTAAACCACATGGTTTCTCTTATATGAGAAACCCTAAATATAAATAAATTAAAAGATAAATAAAGGAGCCTGGCATGGTGGCACACGCCTGTAATCCCAGCACTCGGGAGGCTGAGGCAGGAGGATCGCTGTGAGTTCAAGACCAGCCTGGGCTACATAGTGAGTTCCAGGTCAGTCTCAACTACAAGGTGAGACCCTGTCTCAAAAAACTAAAAAAATAAAAATAAATAAATAAAACAAAGAAGAGATAATTAAGAAATAGGGGAGCTGAGGAAGGGGAGAGAAGAGGGAAGAAGGAAAATGACCAAGGTATGATATATCCATGTCACAGATGCTCCAAATGAGCATAAACATCATGTACTGTGAACATATACTAAAAGAAAAATGAACTTTTTTGTTTTAAATCATGGATTTTGTGGTAATTCGTTATAACAATCATAGAAAATGAATAGAGAGGTAAGGATTTGAGAAATACAAGAGCCAGATTAGAAAAATTTAGGGGCATCTCAGGAATATTTAGACTTTGTTCTATGTGTGATGACATAAAAAGAATCACTTAATTGGTTCTCTGCTATGGGTAGAAAAGTCTGGCAGTAGTGTAGAAATTGCCCTCTAAAAGAGTGAGGCTACAGAAAGGAAAAGCCATGTAGGAGGTCCTTGTGATAGTGTTAAACACACTTAGCGATAGAGGTAGAAACAGATCTCAAGCTGTTACAGCAGCACAGAACGCTGAGACAGTGCCATAGTTCTCAAGGGCTGTAGCGCTAGACGTAAAAGTAAAATCTTGGCAGCCAATGTGAGGACTGTTGAAGCCTGTATCTCTCAAAGCTTAGACCTTAAAACCAATTTAGTGTCAGTTTCTCCAAAACACTACCCAATTAGAGCCTTGCTTTTCAAGTTTTATTTATACCTTTCAGATATTAGTTTCATTCCTTTATTATTGTGGTTTAAAAATTACTCCCAAGGAAGAATCATGCTGAATAGCAAGTTTAAAATCTTTAACAGGGGCCAGGGATTTAGCTCAGTGGTGCCACTGCCTGCCTTGCAAATACAAGGTCCCGAGTTCAATCCCCAGTGCCAAATAAATAAATAAATAAATAAATACAAACAAATAAATAAAATACTTAACAAAGCAGTTTTTTATGACTGATACCCTGGGTATGAAAAGCATAATAAAGAATTCTGGACTCAGAACCATACTGACCCACCTTTTCTGTCAGACTCTCAGGCGCACATCAACTGGATCT
Organism: Fukomys damarensis; assembly: GCF_012274545.1. Lineage (NCBI taxonomy): Eukaryota > Metazoa > Chordata > Mammalia > Rodentia > Bathyergidae > Fukomys > Fukomys damarensis. The sequence goes on from NW_022900930.1 coordinate 19,904,194, forward strand.
GTATCAATTCTACTGTACATCTAACTTACCTGAATAAGCCTAGTTCCTTCAAATAATTTGAGAATAAGAAACTTCCTATTATATATTGCTTCCATTCACTCACAAAAAAAAAAAAAAGAATTAAAGGTAAAGTCTTTGCAGAGCACTGAAGGTAGCGCGTCCTTACCTACAGTTGCTAAGGGTTTTCAAGAAGAAAATCAGAGATGTAATTATTATAGAATGGAGTAACTAGGGCATAAACAAAGTGTAGTGGAAACACGAATCTTAAAACTTAGACTGGCAAAGTCAGTGAAGGCTCTTTAAAGGAAATATATTCTGAAGGTTTTATAGGTGCTACCAAGAGAAAAGAAAAGGAACACAGAGGTAGAACATAGGCAAAGAAGAGTGAAACAACACGGCATTTGGAAAATAACAAATATTTCCACTGAATGTTCCTTGGGGGAATGTAGGAATTTCTTCCTCCTCTTCTTACTCTCTCAGGTATGAGAAAGTACAAAGAACAGGAAAATATGTAGGTTGTAGACTTAAGATCCTGCAGATTAGCTCTGTGGTTAGTTGTACAAATTAACCTACCTGACTGCTCCAACTCCGATCTTGTGGCAGTGGTTATATTTACTAACTGAACAAGCAGTTTTTCTGAGAGTTCAGCACTTCTGGTCCAGCAAACTGGGCAAAGCCTCATATTTGACGTTGAGGTCCTGGGCCTTGCCAGCAGGTACAGATATGTTGTTATCTGTCACCTTTGGGGAAGAGGCAAAAATGCAGGGAACACAAGCCATGTTACTAGTCCCAGGCCTCACAGATTTGTGGACAACTACAAGCCTGCAGATATTTAAGGAACAGCAGTAACACAAAAGAAAAAGACCAAAGGGCTTCCACAGAAGAACTCACTGCAGGAAATACAGCTAATTGAGAAAAAAGGAGAATATTAGAATGATATAGTTGGTGGACTCAAAGAGATTTAAAAAGAAAAGGAAGTAATTCTGATAGACATGAAGACCATAATCAGCTTCTTTGGAGAAGCAGATAAATAATAAAATTAAAGTTCAAATCATTGTCATAAAGGTACACAAAGGAAAAAATAAAGAGAATGTTCCAGAAAGAAAGGAGAAAACATAAGGAGAATTAATAGAGTTTGAAATATCAGTCTAAGAGGACTGTCATTCCTCTAATTGAAATTAAAGATGAAGAAAACAGAGGAAAAATAATCAAAGTGATAATTGTGAAAACACATGGTTTTCAGCAAAAATGGGTTCATGAATCATTTAACAAGATGAAAATTTAGTTGAACCCACACATCAAGAATGTGAGATTATTTTTTCAGGACAGAGTGCAAATGTTATTAATCTTCAAAAAGTACAATAGAGCAAAAACTAAAGAGGAGCCAAGGGGAACAGGAGTCCAAAGTCCGTCCCCGTACAGGTTAAAGAGATTTGACACATTTCTAGATTCCGAAGGTCAAAAATAAATAAATGTTATATGTTACATCATGTTATCGTACAGATAACAAATAACCCTAAGTTTGAAAAACTCTCTGTAAGACACTGCAAGGAGAAATGAACTAAATCTTCCATAATGTAGCATACGGTGGGCACTTAATGTTGATCAAGCAGAAAACAGAAGCATGATAATTAATTAAGGCCATTATCATGAAAAAGAATCATTTTGTTAAATGGTGAAAATCCTTACATTTAGAAAGAAGGTCTTGGGAATAATAAGGGAAAGAGACTTTAACATTTATTTTACAACCCACTTCAATATTTTTATGTGTTTTATATGATATATATAATATATATGCAAATATTTTCAAAATGAATTACATTGGGTTACTATTTGAAATTCCAGTATAGATGCAATCCTATAATACAGAGCCCAGCAATGTTCTTCTGTGAAGGGCCAGATAGTAGGATGCTCACATCAGTCTTTCTTGAAATCACTCATCTCTGTTCTTCTAGAATGAAGAATGCATGTTTTATATGATATATATAATATATATGCAAATATTTTCAAAATGAATTACATTGGGTTACTATTTGAAATTCCAGTATAGATGCAATCCTATAATACAGAGCCCAGCAATGTTCTTCTGTGAAGGGCCAGATAGTAGGATGCTCACATCAGTCTTTCTTGAAATCACTCATCTCTGTTCTTCTAGAATGAAGAATGCATCAAGAGGGGACTGGCTGTGTTCTAATAAAATATCATGCTTAGACATTGAAATTTCAATTTCATACAATTGTCACATGTCAAAAATATTCTTAGTTTGATTTTTTCAATGATTAAAAATATAAAATTCTATCTTTGCTTGTTAGCCATACAAAAATAAACAATAGATTTGATTCACATGCTAGTTTGGTTTAAATAGATGATAAGCATCTTTCCAGACTGCTTTCCTATTTCTCTCCTGGTGGACTAGGCCTTTTTTAATAAAGAAAATATTACCCTTACCTACAATGGTGCCAACTGACCGCTTCTCTCTTTAGCAGTGGGAAAGTGACAACAGCCTACCCAGTCAGCAAATCTCAACTTCCAGCCCCAGATCTTGATTTAGTCTTCTGAGCCAAACCAAGAGCTCTGGTCAGACCTTCAGAAGAGAGACAGTTCCCTCCTCTGGATTAACTAAATAGTAAGGACAATGTAGACATACAGCTACAGGTCACCACCAGTAAGATTATGAAAGATGGCGTACGCAAGCAGGACAAGTGATAGTAAATCCTATGTTCCAACTTGACTGGGACATAGCACCCAGTGCTTGGTCAAGCACCAGTCTAGATGTTGTTGTACAGGTATTTTTTTAGATATGATTAATGTTCAGTTCAATACACGTGGAGCAGATTGCTCTCCATAATTTGAATGGTCGGGCCTCATCCAATAAATTGAAGGCCTTAAGAGAAAAGGACTAGGATCCCCTAAGAAAGAAAGAATTCTGCATATACAAGGTTTTCAGATTCAAGCTGCAACATCAACATTTTCCTGTGTCTCCAGACCATCATCTTGTCCTTCAGAATTCTATCTCTCAGTTTTCAGATAGATAGATAGACTGACAGACGGATAGATAGACAGATAGATAGATACATAGATACATAGATAGATAGATAGATAGATAGATAGATAGATAGATAGATAGATTCAATTTTATTTTTTTTTCAGCTTTGAGTTTATTGGTACATTTTAGGGATACAGTACAGTTACATTCATTGTTGGGATCTTGTAACTCTACATGATAAGTCTGGATTCTCATTTTTTTATAGGCTAGAATTGAGAGTGAAGAGTGAAAGGTAAGGAAGTATTGTGACAATATTTTTAATAAGATGACACCACATTTAAACTGTCACCCTTCACTGTTATGGTTGGAGAGCCCATAGATTTCCTCTTTAAGATAAATAGTATTAGTTTGATTTCTCTTACAAAGAGGTGAGGGGTTCCTGATTGATATGTAAGTAATTCAAGCCAAAAATTATTAGTGTTTGTGCCTTCATAAATATTCTTAAAATCACTGAAGGTGTGCAAATCAGAAAGCCATTCATAATTGCAAAGATAACATTCATATACATCCATCTATATGAACATAACTTTTATATTGGAAGATGCCAAGAATACCAAGCTAGTAAGATAGGTACCCCTAGGCTTTAAAGCACCAGAATTGTTTCTATTCGTTGCTTTTCATAAGAAAGGTTTTATTTCCCAGTTGATCAGAGAGAACACTTGGAGAAAAATCTGTTGATATTTCTCTTGCTGAGTTTTAAATAGCCTGAGTATGTGTGATATATCTTTTGTAGTGAGTACTTTAGAGAAAAAGCATGCTTTTAAATCTCATGCATGCCCCAAATGTAATGTGAAATAAATTCCACTGTGAATGAGCTCCTGCCATGTCTAAAAACTGAACTGTAATATGCAAGGTTTCTCTGAGACAGGCCATTTTTTGTGGTTTTAAAAGCAGCAAAGCTGAATTTTAAATCTCTCTAGCAGATTTCATGTAAAGCAGCAAGATTATATTTCCATGCAATTTTAGAGTAAAAATGTGAATCATTTAATCTGAGGTTTCTCAAGAACTCAATTTATTTCAATTAACAAGGTGCATTTTACTCAATACACAAAAGTTGTGTATAGTAATACTAATGACACCAACAACCTTGGGATTGCCATTCAGGAGGTTTGTTTAATTTCTGAGATGAAGCCAGCATCAGAAGAGAATCTTTGGAATTTTCTCTCTTATTTTCAGTTTACCTCCAAAACTTTAAGAGTTATATTTAAAAGCCCAAAATCATCCAATCTGCTGACAGCTCCAATCTGCTTGGTTTCTAACTGCTATTGAAAGCACAGAGGCAATTTTTCCTTTGTGGAACTGTTGTTCCTAAGCACTGATGAGCTCCTTTTGAACTTTCCCTACACATTCTTCCCAAACACAGTGTGAATAAAAGCAAAATAGCAATTATCAGCTCTTACTTGTCAAGCACATACTATATACCAGGCATTTCACCAGCATCTCATACATTGTCTCTCACAAGAGCAGTCTTATTTCCAAATTAAAGCTCATGAGGCTGCAGGTCAGCAAGGCCAATTAACTAAACCAAGGTCACAGAGCTCTTAAACAAAGGAGCTCAGGTCAGACACTGGGCTGTCTGCTCAGCAAAGCTCCTTCACTTTCCACTAGGACATGCTCGCCTAAAATCTCCTTCAGGACTTGATATGTGGAAACTGTGAAGTGGTGATTGAAATAGACACAATTCTAGAGGCCCTGACTTGCTTTCTTCTTCCACATCTCGGATCACTCCATAAAATACTAAAGCTTACTGTGCAACCCGAGGAAAAAAAAATCTTCCCAGAGGCCCTTCACCCACAGCACACCACAGAAGGCATTCCACACATCTCACCACTCTTAGTTCAACTCACACAGGCCACCTGTTCATCCGAAACAGTGTTCCATGGCTTCAGAGAAAGGTAACAAGTGGACCAAAGGGACACACAAAAGATAAGCCTTGCAAATATCAGCCCTAAGTAAGAGTCACGTCCCAGTAACTGGCTGCTATGCATGCCCAACATAAATAGAAATATGCAAGATAAATGGCTGAACAAATTGCTTTTAAGGGGGAAAAAGGCATTTGCAAATTCAAATGGAAATTAGGGACACACAGACAGGAACTGTGCAAACAAAGCATCAGGACATTCACATTTTATCTCTTTAGTTTCAAGAACTTTAGAACTGCTTGTAATGTGGGCATGAATATTTTATGTGTGTGTTTTGAACAAGGTAGCGTATTACCTTTGTTAAAATTCTCTATGGATGGCAGGTTGCTGCAGGAAATTTTTCTTAGCTGCATAAGCTTTGAAGAAATTTTGAATCTATTCTCAGTACCCAAGAATAAACTAATGTCAAGAATAAACTAAGCTAGTGTCATTTCTTCTCAATTTTTTCTTTAAAGTAATTTTAGTAGTTTCTGAAAAATATTTTTAAATCATTAGATTTTATAGGATTTTCTGTTTTCCTTTCCAAGTTACCATTTACATGCCATAAAACAATTTTATTAGTTAAAAGGACAGGAGAAGAAGGTATTATGTTAAATTTCGTTTTGAGCTATTATCTTTCAAATGTAGCAAAATGCACATAATATATAATTTTCTATCTTAAGCATTTTTAAAAGGAGAGTTCCTTGGCATCAAACACATTCACATGGTGCTTACTATCATCCATCTCTAGAACTTTTACATCTTCTCACATGAAATTCTGCGTCCCCCTGAGCATAATTCTGCTTCTCTTAGCCCTCAACAGCCACCATTTACTTCTTATCTCTCTGAATTTGATTACTCTATATATTTCATATAAGTGGAATCATGCAGGTTTGTCTTTTTGTAATGGGTATTTTTATCCCAGCATAATGTCCTCAAGGTTCATTCGCATTGTAACATGTGTCAGAACTTCTTTTCTTTATGAGGCTAAACAATGCACCATTGACATATATACCAGCTTCTGCTCATCCATCTTTTGTGAGCAGGCACTTTGGTTGCTTCCACCTTTTACTTATGGGGAGCAGCTCTGCCGTGAACATGTACATATGACCATCTGATTAAGAACTTATTTTAAACTCTTTTGAATATATACCAAAAAGTAGAATTTCTGGAACTATGATAATTCTATTTTTAATCTTGGAGGAATTAACACATTGTTTTACTCAGCTCCTACCACTAATAGGGCACATGTGTTCAAATTTCTCCATATCCTTGCCAAACATTTATTCTGTTATTTTTGCTGGTGGTGTTTAATAGTAGCCATAGTAATGGTTGTGTTTCAGTGTGGTTTTGACTTGCATTTCCCTAGTGATTAGTGATATTGACAAATATTTTAATCACTTATTGGCTATATGTACATTTTTTTGAAGAAATATCTACTTAAAAACCTTCCCCATTTTTTAATCAGGTTGTTTAGTGTTTTGTTTTGTTTTTCTTGTTGAGTTATGCAAGTTCCTTATATATTCTGGTTAATAATTCTTATCCTGATTTGCTCCATACATGTGATTAACCATTTTTTTCCATTCTGTAGATTGCCTTCTCACTGTTCGACGGTGTCTCCTGAGGCACATTTAAATAGTCCTACTATTTTTTTTTTCTCTTGTCATCTCTGTTTTGGCATCACATCCAAGAAATTATTGTTAAATTTAACTTCATTAAGTTTTTTTCCTAAGAATTTACAGGATCAGCATTTATACTTGGATCTTGATTAATATTGAGTTTTGTTTTGTTTTGTTTATACCTGGGATGGAACTTAGGTCCTTGTGCTTGCTAGGCAGGCAGCAGAACCACTAAGCTAAATCCCCAGCCCAATATTGAGTTCATTTTTAATTAAATTCTTTTTCATGTGTTTCTTTGTGTGTGTGATTCTCATATGATTTTCATTATTTCCAGAAGTTATGCTCTATATAGTCAGCATGAACACTGAATTAGTGAACGCAAAGCTGTTGCTTTAGGAAAAATGAAGGGTTACTTTCTTATGAGCCTCTGGTCACATATTTTTTTCACCTCATCAATAGATAAATTTATCTCATGGGAGTTTCTGTTCAGCATTGTATTTAATGTATATTGCTAACCAATTAACAAAAATAACAAAATGGCACTATAAATTCATGTCTGAATGAAGCTCATCTAACATACATATTTTCTACTTAAAGCAAATCATAGCTTTTTAAAAAATTAATTGTATTTGTAGATTTTAAAGTATACAATGTAATGACGTTCATCATTGGAAATTTGCACCTTTACGTATCCATCTTGGTTCTTATTTTTTCCCCATTCATCTGCCCTCCCTTCAACCCCTCCATCTCTCCCTATCTACAAAGACTTTATTTACATTTTTTCATTTTCTCAGATTAATTCCATCCCCTTCTATCTTTTCCTGCAAATCATAGGTTTTTAGTGCTTGAAAACACAAACTGCTTCAGCATTATTCTTGAGGGTCATTTTAATAAAATTGTTAACAAAAAGCACAAAAATGTGAAAAATGTGGCACTAAGTTGAAAGTGAAAAGATCCTTGTTTACAAAAGTAGAGCAGAAATAAAAAAGCAGAGCTGCATTTGACCTCATCTGGGAACATGAGTCCATTGCCTCACTTTTGTTGCCTGGCACATGTTCACAGTGCGATATCACAAGCATTAATTTAAGGATTACAAACAATATAGTGAGTAGGTAAACTTGAACAAAATTAAACCCATAAATAATGAAGAATATGTCTATATATCTACATCTAGAAGTAGATAAAGATCTAGATATTCTACTTCCAGGATAATTTTCTCTCATATCCATTGAAATGTAGAGAGTTAAATGTATAAAAGATGAACAACAATTTTTCCACTCCTCCTACCACAGATCAGTATGGGTCTGTGGCCTGTTAAGAATCAGGACACCAGATATAGAATAGCAAAGGCCATTCTAGGCAAAAGAGACATAACAGAGGATGTCACAATACCCAATTTGAAACTATACTGCAAAGCCACTGTAAAAAAAACAAAACAAAACAATACATAGTTCTGGCAAAGAAACAGACCTAAGGATCAGTGGACTAGATTTGAAGACGCAAACAATTCCAGACATACTTAGCCACCTTATCTTTGACAAAGGAGAAAAGATAGCCTCTTCAATAAATTGTGTTGGAAAAACTGGATTTCAACCTGCCAAAGATTAAAAAGACCTCTGTCTTTCATCATACACTAAACTAAAATCTAAGCAGATTAAAGATCTACATTTTAAAACAGAAACACTGAACTTGCTGGAAGGTAAGTTCGGTAGTACTCTTGAAGATATCTACATAAGAAAAGATTTTATGAACAAAACCTCAGTAACATGGGAACTAGCATAAAGAATTAGCAACTGGGGTTTTATCTTATTAAAAAGCTTCTGCGCTGCAAGATAAACCACCGAGAGAGATAAGAAACAACCCACAATGTGGGAAAACAAATTATCAGCTGTTCCTCAGACAAAGGACTACTATCTAGAATATATAAAGACTTTAAAAGTGTCAGAACCCACAAAGTTAAAGACCCAGTTTAAAAATGGTCATCTGAAATGAACAGACATTTCTCAGACAAAGAAGTAAAAGCAGCAAGAAAATATATGAAAAAATGTTCCACATCACTGGTTATTCGAGAGATGCAGATGAAAACAACACTGAGATTTCACCTCACCCCACAAAGAATGGCTGCTATCAAGAAATCACACAATAACAAATGTTGGCGGGGTTGTGGGGAGAAAGGAACCCTCCTCCATTATTGGTGGGAGTGCAGACTAGTGCAACCACTACGGAAATCAATATGGAGATGCCTCAAAGAGCTTGGACTGGAGGTTCCATTTGACCCAGCCATCCCTCTGCTGGGTATCTTTCCAAAAGAACTAAAAGAATCATATCACAGAGAAGTATGTGCACCCATGTTTATAGCGGCACAGTTTGTAATAGCTAAATCTTGGAAACAGCCTATTTGCCCATCCGTTGGAAACTGGATAAAGAAGTTGTGGTTTTTCTATAAAATGGAATATTACTCAGCCATAAAGAATGAGAAAATAGATTCATTCATAGGAAAATGGATACATATTGAAGATAT